>NC_084749.1:41429388-41729388 GCF_033978785.1 Entelurus aequoreus | reverse complement strand
TACCAATCGGCCCGGTGGTTGGGGACCACTGGTCTACATAACATGTAATGATGGTTCTTTGGTCAAAATGTTACATAGATTATGTTTTACAGATCATCTTCAATTTGCTTTCTGACAGTCACTTCCGAATGCACCATTTTGTGGGCGGTCTTATTTACGTGGCTCACCTTCGGCAGCGTTTTCTCCCCGTCATCTTTGTTGTAGTGGTGTAGCGTGCAAAGACGGGAGTGGAAGAAGTGTCAAAACATGGAGCTAACTGTTTTAATGACATTCAGACTTTACTTCAATCAATAATGGAGCAGCATCTCCTCATCCGGAAACAACAACACTGGAAATGGTGCCCGTGAAAAACCGTCCGACCGGAACTCTAATAACTAAAGTTCCTTGGGTGAACAATGTAAACTCACTGTACCGGTATGTTTTAACGCTTTCATGGAGAGTTTACTGACAGATATAAGTAAGAACTTTACACTACTTTATATTACAAATGGCAACAGCGCAAGATGAATGTCACATAACAAGAAGATAGAGGAAAATAGATAGAGAAGAAGTTTATTGACTACGGGGTCGCCACGGAATACAAAGGCGAACGCGCACAATTTTTCGGGATTTATGCAGATCCCAAATACAGATCAGCAGGTACCAGAAGGTAAGAAAAGTTGCTTTTGCATAATATTGCGAAACAAAACGCCAGATAATATGTCTTACCTTATACACACCCCATAATAACACTTCTATGTTTAATGCGCCGGCAATCCTCCAAACGGTGCGGCTTCATAGCTTACCCAAGTCGTACTAAAACATTTTGATAGATTTTTGGGCACCGTGTGTAATATTCTATATTTTCAATGGAACATTTAAAATGTTGGTGTTGTTTACTTGAGACATATTGCCATCATAGTGCAGCCTACACTTGTCTCTCATGTTTGACTGCCATCTACTGGCCACACTTATCATCACACCATGTACCAAATAAAATGGCTTCGAGGTGGGTAAGCTCAACCAAATATATTCCTTAAATTAGGCGCACCGAGTTATAAGGCGCACTGTCGAGTTTTGAGAAAAAAAAGGATTCTAAGGGTGCCTTTTAGTCCGGAAAATACGGTACTTGGGCCGACTAAGCTACTGTATTTTAATGTTGGTCATTATGGTGGTCCTTTGAGAGCGGAGTTGTTTTTCTGATGTGGTACATGCTGTAAATTCCGCATGAATTCTGCTCCACAGTTACTTTTGTAACCTGCTTTTTAAGTCTGTCTGCAAGACGTTTGATTTTTATAGGTGAGCTTTAGTATGACGTGTAAATACCCAAATATCTGGAATGAACTTGACAGTCCAATCACACAATCCACATCATTGGGAAAATGTTAAAAACTTTAAAACATGAATATTTGCTACATTATATCACACCATGAACCCCAAAGGAAGAAAAACAATACCAATCATACAAAGCAAGAGATGCATTATTGTTTGTTTATTGTAACATTATTTATTAAACATATATTATTGTATTGTAGTATGCATACTGAAATAGATATGCATATTATTGGCAAATTACAATGTGCAAGACTACCGACTACCAGAAAATGAATTCAAGAGTACAGAATGAAACTGTAAGGATGTGTAAATGAATGTATGAAATGATTTAGGTAATGGTTTAGGATGTAAGCATGTGAAAATTGTATTAATGTTGTACCTTATTATCTTACAAGTACTGTATTGGGGCCCCCGCTTATAAGCTATTGCAGCTTCCTGGGAGTTTCCCTTTTACATATCACATACAAATCATATAACATTGTAATGTGTATGAACTTTTATAATGTTTTGTAAATAAAGAGAGAAGATGATGATGATGATGAGGCGTTCCCAGATTGCAAATAAAACCAACCCCTCCAGAAGTATCATCATGTATCTTTTGAAAATTTACACATTATTAGATATATATCTTGACGTTAAGGCCGCTATTTTTTTTTGCAGACACGGTCAAAAATAAACATTACATAAACATATATATTATTTAGAATTACCAGGTCACAACATTAGGTACACCAGTGCGCTCTCTGGTCCATTCAGATTTTGGTCACTGCATGTTGCATGTTGGTGTTATTATGCGTATGCCACATTTTGATGGGAATATTTATTTATTCTACCTTTTTTGTGTTTGCTCACAGCTTGTAGCAGAGAGTTGAGAGCATGACATCAATGTCTAAATAACGTCCACTTTGCTGTGATGTCATAACGTAGCCAGACTGCAAAACCCCCAGGAACAGAGGCATCCAACCCTGCGTGAACCCTTTTGAGTCGATGCTTTGGTATTGTTTAACACAAGTATCTAACATTGTAACAACAATTATAAGCCTGAAAAGAAGAAATTCATTACAGGTCCACTTTAAACTTAAAGGCCTACTTAAAGGCCTACTGAAATGCGATTTTCTTATTTAAACGGGGATAGCAGGTCCATTCTATGTATCATACTTGATCATTTCGCGTTATTGCCATATTTTTGCTGAAAGGATTTAGTAGAGAACATTGACGATAAAGTTCGCAACTTTTGGTCGCTGATAAAAAAGCCTTGCCTGTAACGGAGGTAGCAGACGATATGCGTGTGACGTCACCGGTTGTGGAGCTCCTCACATCTGCACATTGTTTACAATCATGGCCACCAGCAGCAAGAGCGATTCGGACCGAGAAAGAGACGATTTCCCCATTAAATTGAGCGAATATGAAATATTTGTGGATGAGGAAAGTGAGAGTGAAGGACTAGAGGGCAGTGGAAGCGATTCAGATAGGGAAGATGCTGTGAGAGGCGGGTGGGACCTGATATTCAGCTGGGAATGACTAAAACAGTAAATAAACACAAGACATATATATACTCTATTAGCCACAACACAACCAGGCTTATATTTAATATGCCACAAATTAATCCCGCATAACAAACACCTCCCCCCTCCCGTCCATATAACCCGCCAATACAAATCAAACACCCGCACAACACACTCAATCCCACAGCCCAAAGTACCGTTCACCTCCCCAAAGTTCATACAGCACATATATTTCCCCAAAGTTACGTACGTGACATGCACATAGCGGCACGCACGTACGGGCAAGCGATCAAATGTTTGGAAGCCGCAGCTGCGTACTCACGGTACCGCGTCTGCGTATCCAACTCAAAGTCCTCCTGGTAAGAGTCTCTGTTGTCCCAGTTCTCCACAGGCCAATGGTAAAGCTTGACTGTCATCTTTCGGGAATGTAAACAATGAAACATCGGCTGTGTTTGTGTTGCCGCAGCCGGCCGAAATACACCGCTTCCCACCTACAGCTTTCTTCTTTGCTGTCTCCATTGTTCATTGAACAAATTGCAAAAGATTCACCAACACAGATGTCCAGAATACTGTGGAATTTTGCGATGAAAACAGACGACTTAATAGCTGGCCACAATGCTGTCCCAAAATGTCCTCTACAATCCGTGACGTCACGCGCAGACGTCATCATACCGAGACGTTTTCAGCAGGATATTTCGCGCAAAATTTAAAATTGCACTTTAGTAATCTAACCCGGCCGTATTGGCATGTGTTGCAATGTTAAGATTTCATCATTGATATATAAACTATCAGACTGCGTGGTCGGTAGTAGTGGGTTTCAGTAGGCCTTTAAACCTAAAATTGAGTAAACTTTTGTTCAAAGCAGAATCTCCCCAATCTGTATTATACTGGAAAATTAATCTTCATCTTTTAACCGAACAGCAGACAAATCGGCTTAAATTTATCATTTCCATCAATACAAACCGTCCCATTGAGTGAGCAGACCCTCTTAAGCACTGCAGCTGCCACCTCATGATAAATAAGGTGAATGAAAACACTATTTACTATCAAAGGATTACTGTGGGATTTTTTTATTTTTATATCCCAAGTCAAGGTTATTTTTTATCTTTTTATAACACACCCGTTGGTATCGATGGTACAGTCATGGGAAAAGGGAACGCACATATAATATTAAGAACGGCAGGGAAAAGTATGTGGCCGGAAAGGTGGGAAAACACTGACAGTAAGTCAAGTGAAACACAGTTAAATGACAAAACTGGAAGCTCTAACGTCCAATCAGGGACCATTGCAGTACACGGCCCTCCTAAGAGTTGTCTTTAAACCTCATATTGGCCATTACACAATCATATTTTATGACACAGTAAAGTATATCAGTTGGGGACATTTGGAATATAATAAGAGAAGGGAAAATAAATCATTCCCTCTTAAAGTTAAAACAGTTGTTTATGAACTCTATATCCTGTGTATGTAACACGGAACATATACCACAGCAAATAGTGTGTAATACTGCTGTAACTGCCTATAGTCACAGACCAAATCTGTAATATATCAATTATGTTATGGGACAGCTTGTGGGAATGGTAACACTTTAGTATGGGGAACATATTATAAGTAACAACGACTTAATTAAGAGTTATTTGGACACTAGGGGAACTTATTCTAAGTAACATAGACTTAATTTAGAGTTATTTGGTTAGGGTTAGGGTTTTACTGGTTTTATAATAAGGCCATGCAGAATAAGGCATTAATAAGTACTTAATAATGACTAATTAAGAGCCAATATGTTACTAATTTGCATGTTAATAAGCAACTAATTAAAGGCCTACTGAAATGAATTGTTTTTATTTAAACGGGGATAGCAGATCCATTCTGTGTCATACTTGATCATTTTGCGATATTGCCATATTTTTGCTGAAAGAATTTAGTAGAGAACATAAACGATAAAGTTCGCAACTTTTGGTCGCTGATAAAAAAAGCCTTGCCTGTACCGGAAGTAGTGTGACGTCGCACGTTGAAGGGCTCCTCACATTTCCCCATTGTTTACACCAGCAGCGAGAGCGATTCGGACCGAGAAAGTGACGATTACCCCATTAATTTGAGCGAGGATGAAAGATTTGTGGATGAGGAACGTGAGAGTGAAGGACTAGAGTGCAGTGCAGGACGTATCTTTTTTCGCTCTGACCGTAACTTACGTAAAAGGGCTCATTGGATTCCACTCTTTCTCCTTTTTCTATTGTGGATCACTGATTTGTATTTTAAACCACCTCGGATACTATATCCTCTTGAAAATGAGAGTCGAGAACGCGAAATGGACATTCACAGTGACTTTTATCTCCACGACAATACATCGGTGAAGCACTTTAGCTACGGAGCTAACGTGATAACATCGTGCTTAAATGCAGATAGAAACAAAATAAATAAGCTCCTGATTGGAAGGATGGACAGAAGATCAACAATACTACTATCAGGAGACACCGAACCAAACACTGGACCTGTAACTACACGGTTAATGCTGTGCCGCCTGTCGAAGCCTAACAATGCTGTTGCTAATGACACCATTGAAGCTAACTTAGCTACGGGACCTCATCAGAGCTATGATAAAAACATTAGCGCTCCACCTACGCCAGCCCTCATCTGCTCATCAACACCCGTGCTCACCTGCGTTCCAGAGATCGACGGCGCGACGAAGGACTTCACCCGATCATCGATGCGGTCGGCGGCTAGCGTCGGATAGCGCGTCTGCTATCCAACTCAAAGTCGTCCTGGTTGTGTTGCTGCAGCCAGCCGCTAATACACCGATCCCACCTACAGCTTTCTTCTTTGCAGTCTTCATTGTTCATTAAACAAATTGCAAAAGATTCACCAACACAGATGTCCAGAATACTGTGGAATTTTACGATGAAAACAGAGCTGTTTGTATTGGATACAATGGTGTAGCAATACTTCCGGTTCAACCATTGACGACACTCGCAAACGTCATCATATCGAAACGTTTTCAGCCGGAAGTTTGCCGGGAAATTTAAAATTGCACTTTATAAGTTAACCCGACCGTATTGGCATGTGTTGCAATGTTAAGATTTCATCATTGATATATAAACTATCAGACTGCGTGGTCGGTAGTAGTGGGTTTCAGTAGGCCTTTAATGGTGAATATGTAGTATAATATCTCGCTACACAAAATGATCAAAGTTATTTAAATATAGAGTACATAACAACCTGATTGTATTCTTGGGGAAATGATAGAAAGGGGAAATGGGAGTCAAAATTAATAGGCTTTTAGCTGAACAGAAACCTGTACTCATTTCAAAGGCCCAATTGAATGGAGTTATCAGAATTCCACTGCTGCCTGAGGGATTCTGGAGATGGCTAAGGTCGAATTACAGTGTAGTTCACCTTGGACTAAGGAAAAATATGCCTTAAGAGTAGACTAGAAACTCAGAAGTTGCTTGTCCCTACAAAATGCGACAAAAGCAGACCAAATACAGGAACATGCAAATATGATGTATTAGAGTTGCCATATGGGATAAATACAAACTTCAATAGAACAACCAACAAAACTGAAGCGACTGATGTGTGTGAAAGCCGTAGATATGACCTTCACATTCCCTCCACCTTCTGAGATTGTCTCATGTTGTGGGTGTTGCTGGCTCCACAAAGTGTATCCGAACTTCATTTCTGATCATTCAGATCTTTTGGTCCTCCATGTTTGTGCCTTCCTCACAAGACTACCAAACACTGATTCATCCCCTGGGACCATACTTGCCAACCCTCCCGATTTTCCCGGGAGACTCCCAAATTTCAGTGCCCCTTCCGATAATCTCCCGGGGCAACCATTCTCCCGAATTTCTCCTGATTTCCACCCGGACAACAATATTGGGGGCATGCCTTAAAGGCACTGCCTTTAGCGTCCTCTCTCAGCTGAAACCTTCACCCCTTAACAGCCACATGCTGTCCAGCGTGCTGGCACAGTCACATAATGTAGCGTTGGACGGGTTTAACAATGGTCTTTACTCGAAGATGTCAAGAAATGCTGACACGTTGTATGATATTTTAACTGGTTTAATGACAACGTTAATTTCAAGGACACACACACACACACACACAGCCATACGTGTCACTCTGACGGTGACCGTATAAACAACTTTAACACTGTTAATAATATGCACCACACTGTCAACCCACACCAAACAAGAATGACAAACACATTTCGGGAGAACATCCGCACCATAACACAACATAAACACAACAGAACAAATACCCAGAATCCCTTGAAGCACTAACTCTTCCGGGACGCTATAATAACATCTACGGCTTTTGGAGCTCAGTGCACAACTGCGCACACAACAAGAAGGAGACGAAGCAGAAGAACGAAGAAGAGACATGGCGACGACGAGTAAAAAGAAGAAATACGCTTGCAAGTTCCAAAATGATTGAAAAAAAGAATTTAATTGGCGAAGTTGGTAGAGTGGCTGTGCCAGCAATCGGAGTGTTGCTGGTTACTGGGGTTCAGTTCCCACCTTCTACCTTCCTAGTCACGTCCGTTGTGTCCTTGGGCAAGACACTTCACCCTTTGCCTCTGATGGCTGCTGGTTAGCGCCTTGCATGGCAGCTCCCGCCATCAGTGTGTGAATGTGTGTGTGAATGGGTAAATGTGGAAATACTGTCAAAGCGCTTTGAGTACCTTGAAGGTAGAAAAGCGCTATACAAGTATAACCCATTTATCATTTATTATTTCATCCAGGACAGCTCGAAGGGTATGCTGCCTGCACCTCAACCCCGGCCTTACCAACCCCGCCCCCGCCACCCCCATCTCCCGAATTCGGAGGTCTCAAGGTTGGCAGGTATGCCTGGGAGACTTGAGCTCTCAACTGTGTTGTGTTGAGTCACACACATGCAAGGAAGACTCGAACATTCAAAAGGCTGGAACCCTTGCACCAGCTCTTCGAGCAGAATTTGCTGATTCTGCTTTAAATCAAAGTAATGTTTGCCCTTTAGAGTTGCCTCTGGATCAGACAGGGTTGTGCTGTTCCAGGAGCCCTTACATTATGTAATAGGTACTATTCCATCTTCAACTTACATCCTGGAGCAACTTGTGCTGAGGTGTGATCATCTGCTACTTTTTTTATCTTCAGTTTTGTCTTGGCAAGGTCGCCCTTTCTTGAAGTGATAACTTGGATTTCTTGCAGCACCCGGAGCTTACTGATGCAGGACTCTTTCAGAACACTGTTAACAACGAGCCGGACAGCAGGCCCAGCACAGCCAGCAGAGACCCAACCATGCGCTTCGTCAATCTTTGCATAACTGCAACTCGGTTCCAACTGCTTTCATGCACTCTTGCGTTTCATTTGCAAGGCACCGAGTAAATGTTGTCAATAGAATATTTTGAAGGCAGTTTATCTCACACCTTGAGGCATTGTGGCACGGTTAAAAGTCTTTATTTGCCAGTCTATAGTGATGAAATGGCACTCCCAGATGAGTCTGTGGCAAAGCCAGTCTGGTCCACATATCAGATAGTTTTAGAGCGCTGACTCTTTTACGATTCCCTTTACTTTTGTAAAACATCAAAGAGGATTTATTTTCAATTAGGAGCACAAAACCCCCCCACACAGTGTATTCAGCAAACGTTAACAAATCTCTTTCAACTCTGGGGTCATTTTATGATTTAATCAGAATAAATAATATAATTATAACTATTTTTATGATTTGTCATAATGTTTAGTTGAACTCAAGTCAACCTTTATCATGAATCTATTATCTATTGTAATTAATGTGTGTGTGGGTGGGTTTCATCATAGGTCAGATTGCCTCAAATGTTTTCTCCTTAGGTGGGTTAAATGTGTTAGGAATGGCAATACATATTTGGAGTTGAACCGGTGAATAATTTGTCAAAATCCTTACGCCCCAGCCAACGTTCCCTCTCAGGGGCCCGCCTGCGCAATTGCGCACTGCTCTTGCGTCTTCTGCACACAGCAAATCTATGCCGCACACAAAATCAAATCCCATCTGAGCTCTAAACAAAATAAACACATAACAATGTATTGTGTGAATGCTCCAAAGCAGTCACACATATGGTTTTCTACACCAAAATGCATCTATTTATTATTATTATTCAACAACTTCTTCTTCTTCTCCAGATTTTGGCGCGCTCTACTTTCCAAATTTTTCACCCTATTCAAACCATTCCAACTGTTCAGCCTATTCAGGAATCGCGGGCTTTCTCTTGACAAATTCCAAAAATTCCCAGATTTCCAAGAACTCCATTTTTCAAACGTCCACCATTTCCACATTTTTCAACCGATTCAAACCATTCCCCCTTCAACACATTCAACCATTATTGAAATTTAAACTATTATTTTTCCAAGTTCAAAAAAATTCCAGGATTTTCCAGAATTCCTGGTTTTCCAAAGCCCTATTTCCACCCTTTTTTCTGGCGACTACTCCTTCCACATTTTTCAATCCACTTTAACTGTTCCACCGTCAAAACATTCCTCTTAAATAGGACAAAAAACAAAGTAGTTTTTTGAACTGGAAAAATTCCCGGTTTTCTCGAAATTCCAGGAATTCCTTAATACCATTTTTCAATTCAACATGTTACATTTTTCGACCAATTTGAAAAAATTCAACACCAACTAGAGATGTCCGATAATATTGGACTGCCGATATTATCGGTCGATAAATGCTTTAAAATGTAATATCGGAAATTATCGGTATCGGTTTCAATAAGTAAAATGTATGACTTTTTAAAACGCCGCTGTATGGAGTGGTACACGGATGTAGGGAGAAGTACAGAGTGCCAATAAACCTTAAAGGCACTGCCTTTGCGTGCCGGCCCAATCACATAATATCTACGGCTTTTCACACACACAAGTGAATGCAAAGCATACTTGGTCAACAGCCATACAGGTCACACTGAGGGTGACCGTATAAACAACTTTAACACTGTTACAAATATGCGCCACACTGTGAACCCACGCCAAACAAGAATGACAAAAACAGCACAATTTCAACATGTAACATGCATTTTAAGAAGAAAAAATACATTTTAGAAAATAAATACTTTAAAAAAAAAAACATTACAATAGCATGTACTACAAACAACTACAGTAGTTCTATGAAACAGTGTGACAATTCTTTGGGGAGCAGACTTTTGTTGGTGTCTCCTACAGGCTGCTTCTCTTTTAGGTAACAATAGTGTGGAGGGGGCGTGGCCTGTGGGCCTGCCGTGGAATGGGGTGTGCCAGGACCCGGCCTCGAGGACAGCGACAGGTGAGTGGATGGCCCAGGTGGGCCTTGTTATCTAATCACCTGTCGCCTTTGGAGCTGGAGTGAGAGCGAGAAAGACACGGCCAGAAGGTCTTATCTCTGTCCATGTGATGTCAGATGAAACAAAAAATTTAGCTGTTTGGCCACAATACCCAGCAATATGTTTGGAGGAGAAAATGTGAGGCCTTTAATCCCAGGAACACCATACCTACCATCAAGCATGGTGGTGGTAGTATTATGCTCTGGGCCTGTTTTGATGCCAATGGAACTGGTGCTTTACAGTGAGTAAATGGGACAATTAAAAAGGAGGATTACCTCCAAATTCCCCAGGACAACCTAAAATCATCAGCCCGGAGGTTGGGTCTTGGGCGCAGTTGGGTGTTCCAACAGGACAATGACCCCAAACACACATCAAAAGTGGTAAAGGAATGGCTAAATCAGGCTAGAATTAAGGTTTTAGAATGGCCTTCCTAAGTCCTGACTTAAACGTGTGGACAATGCTGAAGAAACAAGTCCATGTCAGAAAACCAACAAATTTAGCTGAAGTGCACCAATTTTGTCAAGAGGAGTGGTCAAAATTTCAAGCAGAAGCTTGTGGATGGCTACCAAAAGCGCCTCATTGCGGTGAAACTTGACAAAGGACATGTAACCAAATATTAACATTGCTGTATGTATATTTTTGACCCAGTAGATTTGGTCACATTTTCAGTAGACCCATAATAAATTCATAAAAGAACCAAACTTCATGAATGTTTTTTGTGACCAACAAGTATGTGCTCCAATCACTTTATCACAAAAAAATAACAGTTGTACAAAGTATTGGAAACTCAAGGCAGCTATGACAATATGTCCTTCACAAGTGTATGTAAACTTTTGACCATGACTGTATGTGTCTGTGCATGGAATCATGCTGGGCCCTGGCCTGCCTGTCAAAGAAGGTAAAAAAGGGTCTTCGACCCGCCGCTCCCCTACCCTTTGACCGAGGTTATCAAAGGTTGCCATTTGAGCTGACAAGAGTTGGAGAGAATTAGTGCAAAATGGATAAACCACAAAAGAGCAAGGGAGGCGCAGATAAGTTAAGAGAAAAAAGGCTGAAAAGTCTACACATGGACACAGCAAAATGTGCCAAATTAACAGGTTTGTTAGCCATTGCCAAAACATAACCAACACAGTGTACAGCTTTATGATGGAGCTGGTCTTAACTGGTCTTAGTTAATTTTGCCAAAACACGTGACGGGACAGATTGAGGGGGTCAGAATAACAACTGTCAGCCCGGTAATATGTTGATTGATTGATTGATTGAGACTTTTATTGTAGGTTGCACAGTGAAGTACATATTCCGTACAATTGACCACTAAATGGTAACACCCGAATAAGTTTTTCAACTTGTTTAAGTCGGGGTCCATTTAAATTGATTCATGATACAGATATATACTGTCAGATATATACTATCATCATAATACAGTCATCACACAAGATAAACACATTGAATTATTTACATTATTTACAGGGTTAGGTTTGGTTGTTATCATCAGTCATCAACAATTGAGAACAGAGAAATGGATATTGGAAAAGTGTAGGTCTGACTTGGTAGGATATGTATAGCAAGTAGCGGACATAGAGTGAGAGAGAGATCAGAAGGCATAAGAAAAAGTATCTGCATTTGATTGTTTACATTTGATTATTAACAATCCGGGGAGGGTGTTAGTTTAGGGTTGTAGCTGCCTGGAGGTGAACTTTTATTGCGGTTTTGAAAGCGGATAGAGATGCCCTTTCTTTTATACCTGTTGGGAGCGCATTCCACATTGATGTGGCATAGAAAGAGAATGAATTAAGACCTTTGTTAGATCGGAATCTGGGTTTAACGTGGTTAGTGGAGCTCCCCCTGGTGTTGTGGTTATGGCGGTTAAGGAAGTAGCAGAAGAGGGTTGCCAACCGTCCTTTAAAAAACTTAATTTTCTCGAATTTTGTGACAAAAGTATGCGTTCCGTTTTCAGCTGTCAAGGGACACACTTTGTCCTGTATTTTTATTACCATGAGAATCAAAGAATATCTTTGAAATATCAAAAGATTCCACCTAGTCACAACAGCTTCACAAGTCTTCCACAGACTAAGCTAGTCGATGCCAGAGTGCCTGGTAGCTCACCTGTCAAACTTATTTTAGATAAACTTTTCTGCCATCTGGGAATTAGCATTGCATTGACTGTCTAGCTCGCTAGAGTTAACTGCAGAGGAACCGGTAGTCAAAATGTGACTTTCCAAATGCGAGAAATTGGGAAAGTTTGGTGATCGTTTTTGTCCGACGGGGAAGCTACATGTGGCTATCACGACTGAAAGGTAAGTGCTAGCTTAGCAACTCTACTACTTAGCAACTCTGCTCAATTTTGTCCTCATTGTTTGTCGAAGTTGTTAAACTGAACATAGTGTGTCCAGTTTTGTGATAGTGACACTACAAAGATTTCCAACAGGTCATAGGCGCTGATCCCGTGGGTGCTTCGGGGCCTGAGCACCCATGCACCCGTTGATGGAAAATTCTTTCTCACCACCAAGCAAAAACCGTGCATGCTCAGGCCACTTCTACAGTCAGGTTATCCAGGGTAAATCCCACCTAACCTTATCCTTGTCCACACACACACAATGGTCTTTTAAGACCCTCTCCCCCTCCGTCATAGTCATAGTCACCTCCAGTGTTGCTTTGTGTGCAAGTTCTTACATTTATCTTATCTGAACAATATCCAATGTTGTGGTATTTCAATTAACTGGAATCCAGTGTGCTGTGGGGCCCTATTGTAGTGAATCACACCTGACCCATCATAAATTAATCAAATCTTTATCGGACACGTGAAAGTACACAATGTGACAAAGAACATTTTACAACAATCAATCTCAGGATGTAGATATCTGGTCAGGACACTCCTCCCTCTTTTGCCTTCACCTTCATTGTCCATTCGTTTTTGGTGACTATATATACTCTGGACCGAGACGTTGAGTCCGCAACATACATGGCGGACAATAACTGATACAGTCTGCTTTGTCAGTCCAAAAGCATTCGCCGTTTTCCGTAGTCTCCCTCGACGACCAGGTAATATAAAGCACACACTACCTTTTTTATCACATCCACGGGAGCCCACATTCTCGTTGACTCTCCTTCGACAAATGGACAAAGTTTTTGCATTTGTGTGCAATGTTGTTCCAGACCACAGCAAACGTTATCCAGCTTGCAATGATTGTAATAAATCCATTAGAAGAAGACAGCCTGCCGTTTCCTTTAACTTGGACACACACATCTATACGTTTGGCCATTCTAAGACAGTCATTTCCAGAAGTTATTTCATCCTGGTGAGAAGCCTCCATTTTACTAATGATTTACAATGTTGCAAAAATGTGTAGAATAAAAATTTCAATACAACATTTCTTTCAATGAAGATTTGCATCAGCCTTTGATAGTAGGCTAATATAAACACTTACATCATGTGTTGCCTTCATTATAACATTTATATAAGGCTTTTAATTTTTTGTGGCTACAGACAGATTTTTTTGGTCCAATATGGCTCTTTCAAAATTTTGCGTTGCTGACCCGTGGTCTAACTCTTTCTCTTTAAGGCTGCCCTGTCCCCTAGCTATGTTCCAGAGATATGGACTTCACATGCATTATTCACATTTGTAAGTTTACTATACTCTGTGTTCTTGCTGACATCCACCTGGATGGTCATTAAGCCTACTACTTGTACAGAGTGACTATAATGAACGCAACCATCTACAGGGTGTCCATAAAGTCTGGGTACAGATGTGCGAATGGTTTTCAGATAAATTGGATGAAAATATCAATATTACTAAAGACTTTGTGTTGTTCAGTTAATAAGCTATGTTTTATGTAAATTGTGAAGTCAACAGACATAATCTTCGATACTGGTCTCAAGGCAATCCCCATTGGGTGGATCCATCCAAACAGCAAGGCAGCCAAAAGGTGATGGTGTGGTGTGGTTTGTGGAAAGCTCGTGTGCTAGGACCTAATTTGGCAAAGCGCATCAAATTGCGCATTGAAAATCACGGAAATCATGTTAAAATAGTATTTATCAACATTAGAATTGAATAAAATGGGTTTCTTTTAAAAATCATGTGTTTTTAACCATGTACCCAGACGTTGTGGACACCCTGTATTATAGCATTATTTTAAAGACACCAATAATGTCAATGTACATTTGTTGAAAAAGTCTCATTCTTAATGTTCTTTTGACCCACCTGGCCTCTCTTTCTCTTTCTTTAGAGCATATTTGGAGTGAACCCTGATTTGCAGTTTACACATGTTATTTTTCTCCCATTGTGAGTTCACTAAATATCTCTTACTTTATTTCTAGAAGAGAAAATATCAGATGAATCTAGCATATCTGGCCTCACCTCTGCTTTCTGTCTCCCGCTGAACACCAAGGTCTGCGTCCGACCATTAGGAGACCACAGGGAAGACCCAGGACACGCCTTGGGATCTCCAGGGAAGAGCTGGACGAAGTAGCTGGGGAGAGGGAAGTCTGGGCTTCCCTGCTTAGGATGGATGAATGACACAAAAAAACAACAAAAAAAAACAAGTTAGCAGTATAACAACACAATGGCGTATGTTATGGTTCCAATAATAACCCCAGACAGCCACAAATTGCATCAATCAAACCATAAACACAGCTGAAAACAGTAAAGTAATGAGTTTAATTTTGCCACAAGCATGAATTATAAAATTGTTCAAACTGTAAATGAGGAGTTGGTCCTTCAATCCTCTTTTGCGTCACCTAAAATTAAACAAATTAGATTTTAAAATGTCAAATTTTGCAGTACTATCCCAATACGCCCTAACCGAAATATAAAACAGAGCCTGTATCACACAGTATTTGATAGAAATCTCAAGTAGGGCTGCAAACAACGACTATTTTGATCAGGGGTCCCCAAACTTTTTGACTCGGGGGCCGCATTGGGTTAAAACAATTTGGCCGGGCTGTATATATATACACTACCGTTCAAAAGTTTAGGGTCACATTGAAATGTCCTTATTTTTGAAGGAAAAGCACTGTACTTTTCAATGAAGATAACTTTAAACTAGTCTTAACTTTAAAGAAATACACTCTATACATTGCTAATGTGGTAAATGACTATTCTAGCTGCAAATGTCTGGTTTTTGGTGCAATATCTACATAGGTGCATAGAGGCCCATTTCCAGCAACTATCACTCCAATGTTCTAATGGTACAATGTGTTTGCTCATTGGCTCAGAAGGCTAATTGATGATTAGAAAACCCTTCTGCAATCATGTTCACACATCTGAAAACAGTTTAGCTCGATACAGAATCTACAAAACTGACCTTCCTTTGAGCAGATTGAGTTTCTGGAGCATCACATTTGTGGGGTCAATTAAACGCTCAAAATGGCCAGAAAAAGAGAACTTTCATCTGAAACTCGACAGTCTATTCTTGTTCTTAGAAATGAAGGCTATTCCACAAAATTGTTTGGGTGACCCCAAACTTTTGAACGGTAGTGTATGTATGTGTATATATATATATATATATACATATATATATATATATATATATATATATATATATATATATATATATATATATATATATATATATATATATATATATATATATATATATATATATATATATATATATTTGAATAACTATTAGCTATTATTGTCCATTTAAATGTAAGGACAGAAAAAGGAAAATAAGTATATTTTTTCTGTAAAAAAAAAAGGACGGTTACGAGCTTGGCTTGGGGAGGCTTTGAAGCTGGAGCAAACTTGGCTTGGGCTGGCTTCGAGGCGAGGAGCTGATCCTCCATTTCCAGCTCAATCAACACCTTCCAGTACCACTTGTCAATCCATGCCGCACTGTACTTCTCTGGAGGGTCCTTGGTCGCAGAAAGTGGAGCTGACGGCGCCCCTGCAGGAACAGGCAGCCTTGCAAGAGGAAGAGCTGGTGCTGCACAGCTGCACACTGATTTATTATTGATTAACTCCTGGCATTTTTAGCACCCTCAATAGATTAAATGCATTTAATTGCACCATTAATTGATTGATTGACTTTCGGCGGCCAGCTCCACCACCCACACCGGTGAACATCCAGGGATCAGGGGGCGTACTTATCAAGCTTCTTAGAGTGCCATTTTACACTTAAATCCTGAGAATTTGCGAAATTTAGTCCTACTCTCAAACTTAAGAATAAAAGCTTTTTATCAACGTTCTTGAGTCTAAGAATCACTCCTACTCTCCACGATATTTAAGAGACCTTCAGAGGTGTCTTAAGTGGTTAGGAGTTGCCAGCAGGGGATGGCACTGAGGCGAGAGAGACGTGCGCGAACGTTCAGGGAACGGAACAATGTTTTTGTTTTGTTTTTTATGACGAGCAGCTGATCAAACGGTATCGTTTAGACAAGAGCGGATATTATTTTTGTCACAGATTTAATACTTTTCGATTCTTTGTTGATTTCTGCATGTGGCTGCAGTGGGCTAGTATATATAGAGCCACCCACACCAGTTTCAAATTAGTTGCCTAATTAATGAATTGGAAAGAAAATGTTATGACAGTAGCGTATGTGTGTGGCCGTGAGGTAAGTGACGTCAGTGAGTGTGTGGGCGATAGAAGAGAGGGAGCGGTAGCGTGCGTGCCGGCGGGGACTAGTTTGTTTTGTATTATTTTGTAGTTTATTGTCAAAATATACACTCCCATTGTCCACTTAAATATTTCCAAGATATTTCTTTATTCTTAGACAACGGATTCCCTTCCGTGATTGGTCATTTCTATGGACACAGAAATGACGTCACCTAAAATTCCGTTTACGGCACATAGTAATGTCGTAATTCAGCTCTGAGTGTGACACTTAAGATTCAGTCCTACACTTCGCTGAAAGTGTGAGTAAGACGCTTGATAACTAACTTTTAAGTGCAGCTTTCAGCGAAGAATTTATTTACTCTTAAGTCAACTCTTAGCAGACTTCTTAGGAGTAATTCTAAGAAGCTTGATAAGTACGGCCCCAGATATATAAATATCGGACTCATTTAAAAACCTGGGTGTTTACCTCAACAATAAACTGGACTGGACTCACAATTTAAACGCTGTGAACAAGAAGGGTCAAAGTCTCCTACACATTTTGAGGAGGCCGAGGTCCTTCAGGGTGTGCGGGTCAGTGCTGAGCACCTTTTACGACACTACGCCGTCGTTTGCTGGGGTGGGGGCGGCGCGGTCAGAGACAGGAACAGACTTAATAAACCGATTAAGAGAGCTGACTCCGTCCTAGGATGCCCACTGGACAGCATCGAAGAGGTGGCTGAGAGAAGAATGCTGACCAAGTTGACAATCGTAATGTCCAATCGATCTCACCCCATGCACGGCACTGTGGAGGGCTTGAGTAGCTCCTTCAGTATTAGACTGTTACATCCGCAGTGCAAGAAAGAGCACTATCGCAGGTCCTTTCTACTAGGGCTGTGAATCCTTGGGTGTCCCACGATTCGATTCAATATCGATTCTTGGGGTCACGATTCGATTCAAAATCGATTTTTTTCTTTCAATTCAACACGATTCTCGATTCAAAAACGATTTTTTCCCGATTCAAAAGGATTCTCTATTCATTCAATACATATATTTCAGCAGGATCTACCCCAGTCTGCTGACATGCAAGCAGAGTAGTAGATTTTTGTAAAAAGCTTTTGTAATTGTAAAGTACAATGTTTTATCAACTGATTGCAATAATGTACATTTGATTTAACTATTAAATGAACCAAAAATATGACTTATTTTATCTTTGTGAAAATATTGGACACAGTGTGTTGTCAAGCTTATGAGATGCGATGCAAGTGTAAGCCACTGTGACACTATTGTTAATTTTTTCTATTTTTATAAATGTCTAATGATAATGTCAATGAGGGATTTTTAATTACTGCTATGTTGAAATTGTAACTAATATTGATACTGTTGTTGATAATATTCATTTTTGTTTCACTACTTTTGGTTTGTTCTGTGTCGTGTTTGTGTCTCCTCTCTATTGCTCTGTTTATTGCAGTTCTGAGTGTTGCTGGGTCGGGTTTGGTTTTGGAATTGGATTGCATTGTTATAGTATTGCTGTGTATTGTTTTGTTGGATTGATTAATACAAATACAAATAAAAAAATAAAATAAAATAAATAAATTAAATTTAAAAAAATATATTTTTTAAAAATGAGAATCAATTCTGAATCGCACAAGGTGAGAATCGCGATTCGAATTCGAATCGATTTTTTCTCACACTCCTACTTTCTACCCACAGCCAGAAGACTTTAAAACGCACTTATGTGAATAATGTGATGTTTTTTTGTGGTGCGCAATATCGATGTTCGTGTTTTTTTGTTGTATTTTACCTTTATCTAAACATATTAGTGAGCTATATGTAGTATTTAATAGAGATGTCGATTAATGCTTTAAAATGTAATATCGGAAATTATCAGTATCGGTTTCAAAAAGTACAATTAATGACTTTTTAAAACGGACCGGTACATATCCGGTAAAACACGGACGTAGGGCATACTTGCCAACCCTCCCGATTTTCCCGGGAGACTCCCCAATTTCAGTGCCCCTCCCGAAAATCTCCCGAGGCAACCATTCTCCCGAAGTTCTCCCGATTTCCACCCGGACAACAATATTGGGGGCGTGCCTTAAAGGCACTGCCTTTAGCGTCCTCTCCAACCTGTCGTCACGTCCACAACAGAACAAATACCCAGAACCCCTTGCAGCACTAACTCTTCCGGGACGCTACAATATACACACCCGCTACCACCAAACCCCACCCACCATCTCCCAAATTCAGTTTTGAGGCATGTTTAAAAAAAAAAAAAATAATGCACTTTGTGAAAGTCAAAGTATAGTATTTCCCATAGTTGTAATGGGTATCAGGATTATCTCAGGGAGAGCATATCCCAAATTCCAAGATGTTATAATAATGCACTTTGTGACTTCAATAATAAATATGGCAGTGCCATTTTTTTTTCCATAACTGGAGTTGAAGTTGTTCTCTTATTTTGGAAAACCTTGTTTTTGATTGATTGATTGAAACTTGTAATAGTAGATTGCACAGTGCAGTACATATTCCGTACAATTGACCACTAAATGGTAACACCTGAATAAGTTCTTCAACTTGTTTAAGTTGGGGTCCACGTTCATGGTAAAGTTACATTTTTTAATGCATCCAGCGGGGCATCACAACAAAAATATTCATAATAATGTGTTAATTCCACGACTGTATACATCGGTATCGGGTGATATTGGAATCCGTAATTAAGAGTTGGACAATATCGGAATATCGGATATCGGCAAAAAAGCCATTATCGGACATCTCTAGTATTTAATAATATTTTTTTGTTTTTCATTACGCTTCACTTCTGTTACTTTATGTAAAAACCTGCACTGCAACAATGCAATTTCCCCATTGTGGGATAAATACAAGTCTATCCTATCCTAATTATCAACATTTTAGCCATCTAATAGATTGTATGTTTAATCTTATGACATCAGCGCATTGGTGCCTAGCATTGCATTTGTTATTGCGCCCTTTTTCATTGCATTGCAATTTGACGCTGATTTTAAAAGTTCTTGAACTGATCTTGACAAGGCTTCACTGGCAGACTTTGGTTAAAATGATAGTTAAAGGCCTACTGACATGACATTGTTTTATTTAAACGGGGATAGCAGATCAATTATATGTGTCATACTTGATCATTTTGCGATATTGCGATATTTTTGCTGAAAGGATTTAGTAGAGAACATCGACGATAAAGTTTTGGTCGCTGATAAAAAAAAGCCTTGCCTGTACCGGAAGTAGCGTGACGTCGCAGGTTGAAGGGCTCCTCACATTTCCCCATTGTTTACACAAGCAGCGAGAGCGATTCGGACCGAGAAAGCGATGAAAACCCCATTAATTTGAGCCTGAATGAAAGATTTCTGGATGAGGAACGTGAGAGTGAAGGACTAGAGTGCAGTGCAGGACGTATCTTTTTTCGCTCTGACCGTAACTTAGGTACAAGGCACAATTCCACACTTTCTCATTTTTCTATTGTGGATCACGAATTTGTATTTTAAACCACCTTGGATACTATATCCTCTTGAAAATGAGAGTCGAGAACGCGAAATGGACATTCACAGTGACTTTTATCTCCACGACAATACATCGGCAAAGCACTTTAGCTACGGAGCTAACGTGATAGCATCGTGCTTAACTGCAGATAGAAACAGAAGAAATAAGCCCCTGACTGGAAGGATAGACAGAAGATCAACAATACTACTATTACTATTAAACCCTGGACCTGTAACCACACGGTTAATGCTGTCCATCCTGGCGAAGCCTAGCAATGCTGTTGCTAACGACGCCATTGAAGCTAACTTAGCTATGGGACCTCGACAGAGCTATGCTAAAAACATTAGCTCTCCACCTACGCCAGCCCTCATCTGCTCATCAACACCCGTGCTCACCTGCGTTCCAGCGATCGACGGCGCGACGAAGGACTTCACCCGATCATCGGTGCGGTCGGCGGCTAGCGTCGGATAGCGCGTCTGCTATCCAACTCAAAGTCCTCCTGGTTGTGTTGCTGCAGCCAGCCGCTAATACACCGATCCCACCTACAGCTTTCTTCTTTGCAGTCTTCATTGTTCATTAAACAAATTGCAAAAGATTCACCAACACAGATGTCCAGAATACTGTGGAATTATGAGGTGAAAACAAACGACTTAAGCTGGCCACCGTGCTATTCCAAAATGTCTGCTTCAACCCGTGACGTCACGCGCAAACGTCATCATACCGAGACGTTTTCAGCCGGATATTTTTTTCGCGGGAAATTTAAAATTGCACTTTATAAGTTAACCCGGCCGTATTGGCATGTGTTGCAATGTTACGATTTCATCATTGATATATAAACTATCAGACTGCGTGGTCGGTAGTAGTGGCTTTCAGTAGGCCTTTAAATGCTCCCATAACACAGATATATTGTCATAAAAACAAGATATGCTTTGTAAAATACCCCCGATGTCGATGGACTGGTGAATGATGACATTGTGACTCTGTCGACAAACGCATTTGTCTGCGACAAATTTTATTGTCGACATTTGTCGATAATGTCGACGAATCGTGGGACGCAACATGTATCGAGACAGCCACTTTGAAACCACAGGCACCCACAGCACCGCACAGCATACTATACGTCTACGGTGCATAAAGGAGTGTATTAATTAGCAACATATTGAAAAGGAAATTATCGTGCTGTGATTTTACCTGTCCGGCCCACTTGGGAGTATATTTTTCTCCATGTGGCCCCCGATCTAAAATGTGTTTGACACCTCTGGTGTACATATACTGTAACTCAGGCTGCAAAGGCCTTTTTTTTTTTTTAAGATACTGTGGTGAAAGTGTAATTAATATGCAATGTAAAAACGCATCCCTCTTCCTGACAATTTCAAACACAGCTCATGCAGCAACACATTTTGATGGATGCATTCTGAAACAAAATCAGATTTGGTGCACATATTTGCAGGCTTGATTCCTGTTGCTGTAATGTGTGCTGCTGTAGTCATTATAAAAATGACTACATTCATTTACTTCCTGGTTTATGGACATGCGGGCACTGTCCCCACCCTAGTGCAGTGGCAAACTGACGACCTCCTAATATTCATATACACTATATTGCCAAAAGTATTTGTCCACCCATTCAAATGATGAGAATCAGATGCCCTAATCACAGGTGTATAAAATCATGCACTTAGGCATGGAGACTGTTTCCATAAACATTTGTGAAAGAATGGGCCGCTCT
The DNA here is from genome assembly GCF_033978785.1 of Entelurus aequoreus. NCBI lineage: Eukaryota > Metazoa > Chordata > Actinopteri > Syngnathiformes > Syngnathidae > Entelurus > Entelurus aequoreus. The sequence goes on along the minus strand of NC_084749.1, from coordinate 41,707,493 downwards.
CAGTGATTTCCAGCGTGGAACTGTCATAGGATGCCACCTGTGCAAGAAATCCAGTCGTGAAATTTCCTCGCTCCTAAATATTCCAAAGTCAACTGTCGGCTCTATTATAAGAAAATGGAAGAGTTTGGGAACAACAGCAACTCAGCCACGAAGTGGTAGGCCACGTAAACTGCGGACGCTGAAGCGCATAGTGCAAAGAGGTCGCCGACTTTCTGCACAGTTTGTCGCTACAGAGCTACAAACTTCATGTGACCTTCCAATTAGCCCACGCGCAGTACGCAGAGAGCTTCATGGAATGGGTTTCCATGGCCGAGCAGCTGTATCTAAGCCATACATCACCAAGTCCAATGCAAAGCGTGGGACGCGGTGGTGTAAAGCACGTCGCCACTGGACTCTAAAGCAGTGGAGATGCGTTCTCTGGCAATCTGTTGGACGAGTCTGGGTTTGGAGGTTACCAGGAGAACGGAAAATGTCGTACTGCATTGTGCAGAGTATGAAATTTGGTGGAGGAGGAATTATGGTGTGGGGTTGTTTTTCAGGAGTTGGGCTTGGCCCCTTAGTTCCAGTGAAAGGAACTTTGAATGCTACAGCATACCAAAACATTTTGGACAATTCCATGCTCCCAACCTTGTGGGAACAGTTTGGAGCGGGCCCCTTCCTCTTCCAACATGGCTGTGCACCAGTGCACAAAGCAAGGCCAATAAAGACATGGATGACACAGTCTGGTGTGGATGAACATGACTGGCCTGCACAGAGTCCTGACCTGAACCCAATAGAACACCTTTGGGATGAATTAGAAGGGAGACTGAGAGCCAGGCCTTCTCCACCAACATCAGTGTGTGACCTCACCAATGCGCTTTTGGAAAATTGGTCAACAATTCCTATAAACACACTCCACAACCTTGTGGACAGCCTTCCCAGAAGAGTTGAAACTGTAATAGCTGCAAAAGGAGGACCGACATCATATTGAACCCTATGGGTTAGGAATGGGATGGCACTTCAGGTTCATATAGATAGATGGATAGATAGATAGATAGATAGATAGATAGATAGATAGATAGATAGATAGATAGATAGATAGATAGATAGATAGATAGATAGATAGATAGATAGATAGATAGATAGATAGATAGATAGATAGATAGATAGATAGATAGATGGATAGATAGTACTTTATTGATTCCTTCAGGAGAGTTCCCTCAGGAAAGTTAAAATTCCAGCAGCAGTGTACAGAGTTGAGATCGAATTTAAAAAGTAAAAAGTAAATAATGGGGGTATAAATGGAAACAAAATAGAAAAATATTACAATAAGAATAAAAATAAAAAGCAACAATGAGAATAAAAATATAACAGTAAAATAAGAATATAACAAGAGAAACTAGGCAGTAGTGACCATGTTATGAAAAAGTGTGAGTCATAGTAGGCCTATACTGGTTCACATGCACTGGCTTCCTGTGCACTTAAGATGTGACTTTAAGGTTTTACTACTTACGTATAAAATACTACACGGTCTAGCTCCTCCTATCTTGCTGATTGTATTGTACCATATGCCCCGGCAAGAAATCTGCGTTCGAAGAACTCCGGCTTATTAGTGATTCCCAGAGCCCACAAAAAGTCTGCGGGCTATAAAGCGTTTTCTATTTGGGCTCCAGTACTCTGGAATGCCCTCCCGGTAACAGTTAGAGATGCTACCTAAGTAAAAGCATTTAATTGCCATCTTAAAACTCATTTGTATACTCTAGCCTTTAAATAGACCCCTTTTTAGACCAGTTGATCAGCCGTTTATTTTCTGCTCTGCCCCCCTCTCCCTTGTGAAGGGGGGGGGGGCACAGATTCGGTGACCACAGATGACCCGCTAGCTGTCCAAAGTCGGGACCCGGGTTGGACCACTCATCTGTGCATCAGTTGGGGACGTCTCTGCGCTGCTGACCTGTCTCCACTCAAGATGATCTCCTGCTGGCCCCACTATGGACTGGACTCTCACACTATTATGTTAGCTCCACTATGGACTGGACTCTCACGATATTATGCTAGATCCACTATGGACTGGACTCTCACACTATTATGTTAGCTCCACTATGGACTGGACTCTCACGATATTATGCTAGATCCATTCGACGTCCACTGCACCGGTCGCCCACGGGAGAGGGTACCCACATCTGCGGTCCCCTCCAAGGTTTGTCATTGTCATCCCATTGGGTTGAGTTTTTTCTTGCCATGATGTGGGATCTGAGCCGAGGATGTCGTTGTGGCTTGTGCAGCCCTTTGAGACACTCGTGATTAAGGGCTATATAAATAAACATTGATTGATTGATTTGATTTTTATTAAGGATCCCCATTAGCTGGTTGCCACAACAACCCACTAGTCTTCCTGGGGTCCACAAACTCAATACAATTACAAGTAAAAGCATATAACTATAACTAGAGATGTCCGATAATGGCTTTTTTGCCGATATCCGATATTCCGAAATTGTCCAACTCTTAATTACCGATTCCGATATCAACCGATACAGATATACACAGTTGTGGAATTAACACATTATGCCTAATTTTGTTGTGATTCCCCGCTGGATGCATTAAACAATGTAACAAGGTTTTCCAAAATAAATCAACTCAAGTTATGGAAAAAAATGCCAACATGGCACTGCCATATTTATTATTGAAGTCACAAAGTGCATTACTTTTCTTTAACATGCCTCAAAACAGCAGCTTGGAATTTGGGACATGCTCTCCATGAGAGAGCATGAGGAGGTTGAGGTGGGCGGGGTTGAGGTGGGGGGGGGTTAGCGGGGTTGTATATTGTAGCGTCCCGGAAGAGTTAGTGCTGCAAGGGGTTCCAGGGTATTTGTTCTGTTGTGTTTATGTTGTGTTATGGTGCGGATGTTCTCCCGAAATGTGTTTGTCATTCTTGTTTGGTGTGGGTTCACAGTGTGGCGCATATTTGTAACAGTGTTAAAGTTGTTTATACGGTCACCCTCAGTGTGACCTGTATGGCTGTTGACCAAGTATGCATGGCATTCACTTGTGTGTGTGAAAAGCCGTAGATATTATGTGATTGGGCCGGCATGCAAAGGCAGTGCCTTTAAGGTTTATTGGTGCTCTGTACTTCTCCCTACGTCCGTGTACACAGCGGCGTTTTAAAAAGTCATACATTTTACTTTTTGAAACCGATACCAATTATTTCCGATATTCAATTTTTAAGTATTTATCGGCCGATAATATCGGCAGTCCGATATTATCGGACATCCCTAACTACAACTACACCAGTGGTTCTTAACCTGGGTTCGATCGAACCCTAGGGATTTCGGTGAGTCTGCTTCAGGGGTTCGGCGGAGCCTCCGCCGCGGAGGTCAAGACACACCCGACTCATTGTGTAAATAAAAACTTCTCCCTATTGGCATATTATGGATACCCTCATACAATGTTCCCTCTAATTTTCCATATGCGTGAGCAAACGCAAATACTCCTTGAGTATTCAGTGGAGCACGTGTGAGCACACCTGTCCCAAACCTGACTAAATAACAAATTAAATGTTTTATTATTATAATCAAATGACAGCTGTCCATGAGATTATTTTCTAATATAAGTGTTTTGGCCCACTTACAATGACAATAACAAAAAATGTTGTTTTTCATGAGCTGTGTACTAGAATTGTATGTCTGGGTGGAAAATGAAGAAAAGGAACAGACTTTGCTGTGAAAATAAATAAATAATTGTATTTGATCATTTATCATTTAAAATGACATGAGAGTGGCACTTGCCAAGGTGAAGCCCCGCATATCTGAACTGGTCTCTCAAAGGCAACAGCAGAAGTCACACTGATTTGCAGGTGTGTAATTTGTTGTGAGTTCATGCACTGTGTTGGTTTTGTTCTTTGAACAAGGTGATGTTCATGCATGGTTCATTTTGTGCACACATATAACTTTGTCTTGAATTTGAAAAAAAAAACATTGTATTTTTCACTAAAGAAGGGTTCGGTGAATGCGCATATGAAACTGCTGGGGTTCGGTACCTCCAACAAGGTTAAGAACCACTGAACTACACGATACAGAAACAAATACAAATCATCACCAAGCAAACAATTTACAGTCTCAGAATATTCATTACCATATAAATATAACTACACAATAAAAAAAACTAACACACATCATTAACAAGCAAACTAATTTACAGACTCAAATAAAATATTTAAACATTATTATCAAAAATTGTGTAATTTAATTTGGCCCTTGGTGTCTCTTGTTTGCGTGTTGGCGTTTGGGCTTGCTGGCGGGCTGGCGCTGGCTGGTCTCTGTGATCCTGTTGGCGTGTGGTTGCCGGTCGCGTTTTTTTTTTGATCGCTTTGATTTGATTGGGTGGTGCTGGCTGTCTGGGGGTGTTGTGGCTGCTGTTTCTGCTGCCGTTTGTTTGTGGTGTGGGCGCCCGTGGCTGCTGGATCCGGTGCAGGGGGGTTGCTGATGTTGTGACTGGTGGCAGCGCGAGCGCGCGGTGGTTGTCGGGGCTGACAAACTGTGTATATGTATGTGTATGTGTGTGTGTGTATGTATGTATGTATGTATGTATGTATATATATGTGTATGTGTATGCATGTGTATGTGTGTGTATGTGTACATGTGTATGTTTATGTGTATGTATATATATATGTATGTATATTTCTGGGGGTACGTTCTGGGCCTGCCTGTCGGGTGGGGGTCGGCGCCTCAGGCTACTGCATCCGGACTGCGTGTCTGGAGCTCCTGGGTCCCACCGTCCATCCCTTCCGGGTGCCCGTCTTGGTTGGGGCCTGCTGGGTCTGGTCCCTGCGTCTACTGTGGTAGCTTGGTGCTGCAGGGTATTCCGAGGTGCTGCGAGTCGGCCAGTTGTTGGGGTAGCGACCTTGTGTGTCAGCATGTCTGTGATCTTCTTTTAATTCTTTTTTTTTTTATAAATAGATTTAATTACTTATTTATTCTTATTTTTTTAAATATATTTTATTAATATTATTATTATTATTATTATGTATTTATTTATTTTATTTATTTATTCCCCTACCTCAGGGGGGGTACTCGGCGGGGCGGTTGCTGTTTGTTCCATCTACATCGTTAAATTTTGGCCCACTCTGTATTTGAGTTTGACACCCCTACCTTCGCGTCTTCAGTAATGCGGACGCTGTATCGATCCGTTGTGGTGAAGAAGGAGCTGAGCCGGAAGGCAAAGCTCTCAATTTACCAGTCGATCTAAGTTCCCATCCTCACCTATGGTCATGAGCTTTGGGTTATGACCGAAAGGACAAGATCACGGGTACAAGCGGACACAATGAGGTTCCTCCGCCGGGTGGCGGAGCTTTCCCTTAGAGTACATGAGCTCAAAGTAAAGCTGCTGCTCCTCCACATCGAGAGGAGCCAGATGAGGTGGTTCGGGCATCTGGTCAGGATTCCACCCGAACGCCGTCTTTGCTCCACACGCTGTAAGTTTTTGCTGTCGTCCAGCATTATGTTTTTGTTGACTTTGCAGCCAGTTCAGATTTACTTTTGTTTTACATAGCTATCCCTATGCTTCAGTGCCTTTTCCTAGCGGGACTTGCCTTTTGTTAATTTTTGGTTTAAGCGTTACATACCTTTTTACCTGCACGCTGTCTCCCGCTGTGCTCTGCATATTGGGATCACGACAAACCATCCTCGACGCGTTCCTACTTCTACAAAGCAATTAACTACCTGCTGCCACCTACTGGTATGGAGTATTACAAGATTACCCTGCCAACCTCTACATGGCACAGGCACTAGACAACGGCACATTATTAGGATTATTGATTTGCAAAAAAACATTTTTTGGACCAATTAGGTTAAAGGCCTACTGAAACCCACTACTACCGACCACGCAGTCTGATAGTTTTTATATCAATGATGAAATCTTAACATTGCAACACATGCCAATACGGCCGGGTTAACTTATAAAGTGCAATTTTAAATTTCCCGCCACACTTCCGCTTGAAAACGTTTTATTATGCTGACGTATGCGTGTGACGTCACGAGGACAAGGGAAGTATTCAGAGCCCGAAAAATCCTATACACAAAGCTCTGTTTTCATTTCATAATTCCACAGTATTCTGGACATCTGTGTTGGTGAATCTTTTGCAATTTGTTTAATGAACAATGGAGGCTGCAAAGAAGAACGTTGTAGGTGGGATCGGTGTATTAGCGGCTGGCTGTAGCAACACAACAAGGAGGACTTTGTTGGATAGCAGACACTAGCGCCGGCGACCTCACCTTGACTTCCTACGTCTCCGGGCCGCCGACCGCATCGTCGATCGCTGGAACGCAGGTGAGCACGGGTGTTGATGAGCAGAGGAAGGCTGGCTGGCGTAGGTGGAGCGCTAATGTTTTTATCATAGCCCTGACAAGCTCCCGTTGCTAAGTTAGCGTCATTAGCAACAGCATTGCTAGGCTTCGACAGGCGTCGAATACACATTAACCGTGTATTTACATGTCCAGTGTTTGGTTCGGTGTCTCCTGATAGTAGTATTGTTGAACTTCTGTCTATCCTTCCAGTCCGGTATTTATTTATTTAGTGTCTATCTGCATTTGAGACAGATGCTATCACGTTAGCTCATGCTAAAGAGCTTCGTCGATGTATTCTCGTGGAGATAAAAGTCACTGAATGTCCATTTCGCCTTCTCGACTCTCATTTTCAAGAGGATATAGTATCCGAGGTGGTTTAAAATACAAATCCGTGATCCACAATAGAAAAAGGAGAGAGTGTGGAATCCAATGAGCCAGCTTGTACCTAAGTTACGGTAAGAGCGAAAAAAGATATCTCTTGAACTGCATTGTAGTCCGTCACTCTAACGTTCCGCATCCACGAATCTTTCATCCTCGCTCAAATTAATGGGGTAATCGTCGCTTTCTCGCTCCAAATATCTCTCGCTCCATTGTAAACAATGGGGAATAGTGAGCAGCACTACCGCTTGTGACGTCACGCTACTTCCGGTAGGGGCACGGCTTTTTTTTATCAGCGAGCAAAAGTTGCAAACTTTATCGTCAATTTTCTCTAAATCCTTTCAGCAAAAATATGGCAATTGTCAGGACTTGGTTTTTGGGTTTTGTTTCTCCAGAAGGCAACGGAAAATTGGTGTGAATTTAAATACATTATTTATTTTAACACTAATAAACTACAAAAAAGGGAAGCAAACAAAAGGCGCGCATAAAGGCGGAAATACAAAACTTGGGTATAAACACAAAACTTGCACAAAGGCAGAAACTATGAACAATAAAATAAAAACACAAACTGTGGCATTAATAAACAAAATCTTACTTGGCAAAGAACTGTGAACATGACATGAAGTAGAGGGATGAAAAAGTGTGAGGTCGCAGAAACAGTCAGATTTAAATAGTGACATGATCAGTGAAAACAGGTGCGTGACTCAAAACGTGAAGCAGGTGCGTGACAGGACAGGTGAAAACTAATGAGTTGCTATGGAAACGAACAAACAAGGAAGTGCAACCAGGAACTAAAAAGAGTCCAAAAAACAAACACATGGCCAAAACAAAAACATGAACAGACATGACAGAAATATCGCAAAATGATCAAGTATGACACATAGAATGGATCTGCTATTCCCGTTTAAATTAAAAAAAATCATTTCAGGAGGCCTTTAAGTTGCATAATTTCCCACGGCACACCAGACAATATCTCACGTCACACTAGTGTGCCGCGGCACAGTGGTTCCCCTCCATTTTTCTGCATTCTTTCATATCTCAAGTTATCATTACGTATTTGTATTGTTGCATTTGAACAATTGTATTGTTGATAATAAAGGTAAAGTGTTGGTATTGTTTATTATCAATAGCACTATTTCTATTGGTATTCATATTGCTCCATTTTTAGTGTAATAATGCTCATTATCATTTCTGTATTATTTTTTATTTTCGCTAACTGCTTATTTGCTATTACTTTTACCATTATATTTTTACATGTCGTATTTGCTGATGTTGCTCTGTTGTTGTTGTTGTTGTTGTGTTTGCTGTTGTTGTTTTTGTCTCTCTGTCTAATCCCCCTCTTGTCCCCACAATTCCCCCCTCTGTCTTCCTTTTTTTCTCTTTCTATCCCCTCCTGCTCCGGCCCGGCTGCACCAAATGATAATATAAATACATTTAATAAAGTCAAAATACAAATAAGACAACAAGAGAAGTATCCTACACTTCTCTTTTGTTAAGTAAATCTGAACAGCCGATATGGGCATCTACATCAACTACCGTATTTCCTTGAATAGCCGCAGGGGCGTTAATTAATTTAAAACCTCCTGTCACTCCGGCGTTTACCGGAAGCCGGCGGGATGGCCGTGCATGCGGTAATTATTTTAAAACCTCTTCTCACTCCGGCGTTTACCAAAAGGAATGCGGTAAATTTATGCGTGCGCTTTGAGTGTGATGTAAGCATACCATCATGAAAAGCACATTTAATAAAAAAAACGTTATTATGGTCTTACCTGTACTTATAAATGGAGTCCATTTTCAGCTCCTTCTGACCAAAAGCATCGATAACTTGTTTATAGAAGTCTTCCTTATTTTCTTTCTTCAGTTTTAAAAGTCTCTCTGTCTCGATGGAGATATTACTTGAATTATTACCTCCTGCTTCGATTGAAAGTCCAGTTTAGAAAACTGTTTTATTTTAGATACCGGTATGTAATCCTCCATGTTAAAAGTAAAAGTTCAGGTGAGAGAAAAAAAAGAAAAAAAAATCTCTTGCTGCGTGTTGTCACTTCTTCTGCAGTACCGGAAGTCGCAAGAAGGATCACTAGCGCGGCAGCGCCCTCTACCACCAGGAGGTTTAATGACTCATACAGTATTTGACACACGCAGCTACGGTATATTAATAAAACATAGCTGCTTACTGTTCTTTTTAGCATACTGTACCGGTATTCAATAGCTTGGACCTTAAATCCTACTGAATAGCTCTTTATCTTTTTTCCTATGTGCGATTGCAAACTACTGAAAGCAGCTTCCTCCATTTTGAAAATGAGGACAGGTAAAGCGTCACTCGTGACGTAACGAATTTGAACCGGCAGATGTTCTAGCCATATGCTAAATATTTTGCGAAACGAGTTTGACCCGGCGAAAATTATAGACATGCGATAATAAAATTAATATTTTGCGAAACGAATTTGATCCGGCGTTAATAATGAACCGGCGATAAGGCCAAGCATGCGTTCATTATTTTGAGAAACGAGTTTGACCCGGCAGTAATTCTAGACGTGCGAATACTATATTCCCTGCGCCAATTCAAGGAAATACGGTATATGATTTGCCTGAGAAAAAGAAAATCACTGGGGTAGACTACGTCTCCTGGCTGGCCTGGGAACGCCTCGGGATCCCCCGGGAAGAGCTGGACGAAGTGGCTTGGTAGAGGGAAGTCTGGGCTTCCCTGCTTAGGCTGCTGCCCCCGCGACCCGGCCTCGTATAAGCGGAAGATGGATGGATGGATACACAATAAAAAAACAAACACAAATTATCAATAAGCAAACTAATTTACAGAGTTAGATAAAATATAAAAAAATTATCACGATTGAGTGGCTAAATACTTTTGGCAATATAGTGTATGTACAGCACATTCATCACCTTATTAGGACATTTTCACGTCTTTTTAATGCTGTGTTTAAACCAAAAAAAAGGAAATGTTCAAATTTGCATAAATGCGACATTACATGACAACAGTGTCACTGGACTTTTCTTTTTTTTTTTTTTTTTGGCGCGCCAGTGCGTCTCATCGACAAGGAAGGAGCGTAGTTGACCGAACGCTTGCTATCATTCTCGCCACGTCTCCGTGCTCGAACCCCGGCCCTGGCAGGTCTTACAGAAGGCTACTTGTGTGTGGAACATGTGACTCAAAAGTGAGAGAGGGGGACAAGAGGAGAGGGGGGAGGCTGTGATGTCCGCGCTCCTTCCTCAGCATCTGTCTGCTTCCTTCCTTCCTTCCTTCCTTCCTTCCACGCACTCCGCTACGAGTAGGCGGACCGAGCCGGGGGGGAGAGAAACAAAAAAAAACGACGTCGTGTTGGAATTTATATCGGAGATATCCATATCGTTTTTGTTTTTTTTTTTAAAAAGGGAGCATTGTCGAATATAAACATCTTTTTCGACGCCGTACTAACCTCTTCTCTCATTTCGCGACGCGCTCCTCTTGACGACGTCTGCCTTCCTGGATGATATCGTTGTGCCAAGTCATTATAGAAAGGTGTGCTTCTAGGAACCGCGACTTTCTCCTACATCGAATCCCTTTTTAAAGTTTCTCACCGGTGTAGAAAAGGGCGACGGAACCGACACCGTGACTCGTCTTTCCCAGCGGATACCGGAGTGCGTACCGTTGTTTTTTTTTATTTTTTATTTGGGAGTCCTAAAACTGAGCCCTGGCAAAAGTGAAATGAGTTTGAACGGTTGAAAAAACAAACACCTGGCAACATAACGGGAAATGTAAACTTACCTGCTATTCACAACTGTGGTGAGTACTTTCTATTGTACAATATTTATTGTCTATACCAGTGATTATCAACCACTGTGCCGCGCCGTGAGATATTGTCTGGTGTGCCGTGGGAAAATATGCAACTTAACCTAATTGGTCCAAAAAATGTTTTTTTGCAAATCAATAATCCTAATAATGTGCCGTTGTCTAGTGCCTGTGCTGTGTAGAGCTTGGCAGGGTAATCTTGTAATACTCCATACCAGTAGGTGGCAGCAGGTAGTTCATTGCTTTGTAGAAGTCGAATCGCGTCGAGGATGGTTTGTCGTGATCCCAATATGCAGAGCGCAGCGGGAGACAGCGTGCAGGTAAAAAAGGTATGTAACGCTTAAACCAAAAATTAACAAAAGGCAAGTCCCGCTAGGAAAAGGCACTGAAGCATAGGGATGGCTATGTAAAACAAAAGTAAATCTGAACTGGCTGCAAAGTCAACAAAAGCAGAATGCTGGACGACAGCAAAAACTTACAGTGTGTGGAGCAAAGACGGCGTCCACAAAGCACATACGTACATGACATGACAATCAACAATGTCCCCACAAAAAAAGGATAGCGTACGCACAACTTAAATAGTCTTGATTGCAAAAACAAAGCAGGTGCGGTCAATAGCACTCAAAGGAAGGCGTGAAGCTGCTACAGGAGAACACCAACTAAACAGGAAGCAGTGTTTCCCATAAACTGCCAAGATACCTGTGGTGCTGGGGGCGTGGCTATGGGCGTGGTCACCATGACATCATCGAGTAATTTGCATAATTTACTACAATGATTTGATTTTCTCTAAAAAGGCTAAAAAAATGTATACTTACTAATTAATAATAACAGTTTTGTTTTAAACGTCCATCCATCCATCCATCCATCCTTTTTACAATATAATTACAACACTTTATGTACATATTTATATACAGATTTGAACAATAAGTTATTCACTGAAATTTATTTATTAATTGTGGTTCTTACAAAAAATATATCTTATAAAATATAAAAGCTAAAATGTCTCAAAGCTCTGCCCCTTTAATTAGTGCATACTAAATAATTTAACTTTAGCCTACTACTACAACCATATTATTTACCAGCAACATAAAGTGAAACAGAGGCAGAGGTGTCCTGCCACAGTCAGTAACAAATAAACAGAAAACAGTAGTGGTGGTAGATAGACACAGAGCTTCATCAAACATCTGATCCACTGAACAAAGAGCTCCAAAAATCTTGAACTTTAGACTGCCATCAGTTTTACTCCCTACACTTAACCATGTGTTTCCTACTGCCTGCAGACTTTGCACCCTTTGTTATATACACATGTTGTGTTTCTAATATAAATACATTTAAAGTCAAATACAAATAAGGCAACAAGAGAAGTATCCTACACTTCTCTTTTGTAAAGTAAATCTGAACAGCCGATATGGGCATCTACATCAACTATATGATTTGCCTGAGAAGCTGGAGAGGACAAAAAAAAAAAAAAATGTATTTTTTAAAAATTTTGTTTTATTTGTGGCGGACGTAATTCTTTCGTGGCGGGCCGCCACAAATAAATGAATGTGTGGGAAACCCTGGAAGGGTCACCAAAATAACAGCGCAAGACAGGAACTAAAGCACTACACACAGGAAACAACAACAAACTCAAAATAAGGCACGACAACCTGGTGGAGTTTAATTTTTTAACCTTTTCTGCTGGTGGTGTGCCTCTGTAATTTTTTTTATGAAAAAAATGTGCCTTGGCTCAAAAAAGGTTGAAAAACACTGGTCTATACCAGGGATCTCTAACCTTTTTTGCACCAATGTAGGCATTATTTTCACGGACCGGTGTTGTGCCGGATAATGCACCCCCGTCGTAGAATGCACCCCCTGACGGGAGCGCGCTTATTTATGGGGTGTGAAATGCGCAATCAATGCAATATTCATAATGTTTTCTTATTTTGGGCAAATAGTGTACAGTGTGCCCCCCGCCCCCCCCCACCCCCTCTTTTAGTGTGTGTACATTTTTTCCTCATTTTCATTTAATTTATTTGTAACATGTAGACATTCCACAATCTGTGGTTATTTATTTATTTATTGTCTATGCTTAAACTCCTATTTTTCCTTAAAATTGTTTTGCATATCCTACTTGGCCTTTAGTTTGCATTCCTATAACTTTTTTTTACATAGACAATTTTTTTTTTTTTTTCATTTTTTTGAGATGCGGAGGATGCACTGACAGTTGTCGACGTTAAACAGAATAAAACAAGTTATTTTCAATTAAAAACTCCCATTTTTATGTACGGACTTAACTGTGGCCCGTCAGGGGGTGCGTTCTACGGCGGGGGTGCATTATCCGTCACAACACCGGCCTTCCATGTGTGGCAGATAAATAGAGCAAATAAGTGCATGAAAAATGAATATTTTCCCTTTGCCAAAAAAAGCTCGCCATAGACTTTTGTTTTTTTTAATCCTTTTTGCTCGTAGTAGGCTTTTTTTGGGGGCTGTCATAACTCGGTCTTTGGCGTGGTTTGCTCTCCCGTGGTGCAAAAGAATTGGAACGGACGTGGCGTGCAGGTAAAGACATAGTTTAATATTTACTATAAACTCAAACAAAAGGTACAAACAAAAGGCGCTCACAGCGGAGGTAAAAAACTTGACTAGAAAACAAAAGGCGCGCACAATGGCGGAGAACTATGAACATTAAACAAACAAAAACTTACGTGACAAGGAACTGTGAACATGGCATGAATGTATGATGTCGCCAGGACGAACAACAGAAACAGAAAAGCCTATATAGTGACATGATAAGTGAAAACAGGTGCGTGACTAACTGTGAACAGGTGCGTGACATGACAATGTGAAAACGTGAGACAGGTGTGTGTGAGTCTAAACGTGGAACAGGTGAAACTAATGAGTAACCATGGAAACAAAACAAAACCAGGAAGTGAAACCAGGAACTAAGGAAGTGTCCAAAAAACAAAACAGCACATGGCCAAACAAAAACATGAACACAGACATGACAGAACCCCCCCCTTACGGACAGATCCCAGATGTCCAAAAACAAAAAACAGGGTCAAGAGTCATGGGAGGGGGGGAGGGGGACATGGCGGTGGATCGCCAGACCAGGTGTCCCCGAATCCACCGGGGCAGAGTCAGGTGGCGACGGCGGGTAGACCGCCGCTGAACCTGACGAGGTGGGCGACCTGGGAATGGCCACATTCGTGGCAGACGAGGAGGTCGGCGCACCTGGCGTGGCGGACGCCCATGGAATGGCCACATCCTTGGCCGACGAGGAGGTGGGCGCGTTGTCGTGGCAGGCGGCGAAGCTTGGCGTGGCGGGTCTTGGTCTTGGCGTGGGTCTTGGTCTTGGCGAGGGTCTTGGTCTTGGCGAGGGTCTTGGTCTTGGTCTTGGCATGGTTTGTCTTGGACTTGGTCTTGGTGTTGACATGGTTGGTCTTGGACTTGGCGTGGTTGGTCTTGGTGTGGTTGGTCTTGGTCTTGGACACTTGGCGGGTCTTGGTCTTGGTCACTTGGCGGGTCTTGGTCTTGGTCACTTGGCGGTTCTTGGTCACTTGGTGGGTCTTGGTCACTTGGTGGGTCTTGGTCACTTGGTGGGTCTTGGTCACTTGGCGGTTCTTGGTCACTTGGCGGTTCTTGGTCACTTGGCGGTTCTTGGTCACTTGGCGGTTCTTGGTCACTTGGCGGGTCTTGGTCACTTGGCGGTTCTTGGTCACTTGGCGGGTCTTGGTCTTGGTCACTTGGCGGGTCTTGGTCTTGGTCACTTGGCGGTTCTTGGTCACTTGGCGGTTCTTGGTCACTTGGTGGGTCTTGGTCACTTGGCGGTTCTTGGTCACTTGGCGGTTCTTGGTCACTTGGCGGTTCTTGGTCACTTGGCGGTTCTTGGTCTTGGTCACTTGGCGGGTCTTGGTCACTTGGCGGTTCTTGGTCTTGGTCACTTGGCGGGTCTTGGTCTTGGTCACTTGGCGGGTCTTGGTCTTGGTCACTTGGTGGGTCTTGGTCACTTGGCGGTTCTTGGTCTTGGTCACTTGGCGGGTCTTGGTCTTGGCTTTGGTCTTGGCGTGGGGCAGCCACGGGCGGCACTTGGCGGCGTGGGGCAGCCACGGGCGGCACTTGGCGGCGTGGGGAAGCCACGGGCGGCACTTGGCGGCGTGGGGAAGCCACGGGCGGCACTTGGCGGCGTGGGGAAGCCACGGGCGGCACTTGGCGGCGTGGGGAAGCCACGGGCGGCACTTGGCGGCGTGGGGCAGCCACTGGCGGCACTTGGCGTCGTGAAGCTGCGACTGGCGGCACTTGGCGTCGTGAAGCTGCGACTGGGCGTGGAGCAGGTACTGGCGGCGCTTGGCGTGGAGCAGGTACTGGCGGCGCTTGGCGTGGAGCAGGTACCGGTGGCGCTTGGCGTGGAGCAGGTACTGGTGGCGCTTGGCGTGGAGCTGGGCGTGGAGCAGGTGGATCTTGGCATGGTCGAAAAACTGGTGGTGGTGGTCGTGCTGGTGGCTGTGGCTTGGCGTGACGAAAGACTGGTGGTGGGGGTCGTGCTGGTGGCTGTGGCTTGGCAGGTCGAAAGACAGGTGGTGGTGGTCGTGCTGGAGGCTGTGGCTTGGCGTGACGATGCTGAGCCACCCCACCTGAACAATTCCCAGCCCTAGCCCCCCCCTCAAGGAGCGGATCCCAGACGCGCTCCCCGCGGTCTGGAACCATCTTTTGGGGTGGGCGGAGGGGGTTCAGGAGGAGGGCAGAATCCTCCCCTCTAAATTGTCCAAAATGTCTTCCTTCTTGTACCTGGGATCTTGTGGGTGAAAAAAAAAAGTGTGACTTGGGCGTGGCTTGAGTCCTGGGGGGCGGGGCATGGAATTTGGGTGGCTTGGATTGACAGGATCTGATTTCTAAAAACATGTCCTGGTAATGTCTTATCATGTTTTTAGAGTCTTTGGCTGGAGGCGGATGATCAAAAGAAAAAGAGTTCAGAAAAAAAAAATCCTGGTCTGTGATGTCATTTTGGAGCTGTGGAGCTGGCAGCAACCTGCTTCCGCCCGGAGTGGGAGGAGCCTGCGGCAGCGCCGCATGCTGTCCGCTCGCCTTCCCTGAAGTCTTTGGTCTGGAGCGGCGCTTCCAGGACTGCGGTGACGCAGCGCCATCCTCGGACCAACTGGAGCTCAATGGCACCAGATTTCCATCTGGCCCCCACATCAGGTCTCTGCGCTTACCGGAGGAATAACGCAGAGTCTCTTCCTCCATCGCGCGGAGGACCTCCCACGTTGCCTCGTCAAAATTGTCCAAATTTTTTGCGGGAGAGCTCTCGTGCTGGCGACATCTGTCATCACTCGGTCTTTGGCGTGGTTTGCTCTCCCGTGGTGCAAAAGAATTGGAACGGACGTGGCGTGCAGGTAAAGACATAGTTTAATATTTACTATAAACTCAAACAAAAGGTACAAACAAAAGGCGCTCACAGCGGAGGTAAAAAACTTGACTAGAAAACAAAAGGCGCGCACAATGGCGGAGAACTATGAACATTAAACAAACAAAAACTTACGTGACAAGGAACTGTGAACATGGCATGAATGTATGATGTCGCCAGGACGAACAACAGAAACAGAAAAGCCTATATAGTGACATGATAAGTGAAAACAGGTGCGTGACTAACTGTGAACAGGTGCGTGACATGACAATGTGAAAACGTGAGACAGGTGTGTGTGAGTCTAAACGTGGAACAGGTGAAACTAATGAGTAACCATGGAAACAAAACAAAACCAGGAAGTGAAACCAGGAACTAAGGAAGTGTCCAAAAAACAAAACAGCACATGGCCAAACAAAAACATGAACACAGACATGACAGGGGCTTTAGTATCTGATGGGTTATAGGTGTTACATCACATTCAAGGATAAATGCATGGATATATAATCAAGCTAGAAATACTTGCTATTAGTTCCAATATATTTCTGTGGTTTTTATTTCCATTTTTATATGGAATATTTAATACGTAGATACACTAATGTTAGCTTTTTTGTAGAGATGTCCGATAATGGCTTCCGATATTGTCCAACTCTTAATTACCGATTCCGATATCAACCGATACCGATATATACAGTCGTGGAATTAACCCATTATTATGCCTAATTTTGTTGTGATGCCCCGCCGGATGCATTAAAACAATGTAACAAGGTTTTCCAAAATAAATCAACTCAAGTTATGGAAAAAAAATGCCAACATGGCACTGCCATATTTATTATTGAAGTCACAAAGTGCATTATATTTTTTTAACATGCCTCTAAACAGCAGCTTGGAATTTGGGACATGCTCTACCCGAGAGAGCATGAGGAGGTTGAGGTGTGGGGGTAGGGGGTAGCGGTGGGTGTGTATTGTAGCGTCCCGGAAGAGTTAGTGCTGCAAGGGGTTTGTTCTGTTGTGTTTATGTTGTGTTACGGTGCGGATGTTCTCCCGAAATGTGTTTGTCATTCTTGTTAGGCGTGGGTACACAGTGTGGCGCATATTTGTAACAGTGTTAAAGTTGTTTATACGGTCACCCTCAGTGTGACCTGTACGGCTGTTGACCAAGTATGCATGCATTCACTTGTGTGTGTGAAAAGCCGTAGATATTATGTGATTGAGCCGGAACGCAAAGGCAGTGCCTTTAAGGTTTATTGGCGCTTTGTACTTCTCCCTACGTCTGTGTACCACTCCGTACAGCGGCGTTTTAAAAAGTCATTAATTTTACTTTTTGAAACCGATGCTGATAATTTTGAAACCGATACCGATAATTTCCGATATTACATTTTAAAGCATTTATCGACATCTCTACTTTTTTGGGTACAATTTTCCATGCGTAAATACAGATATTATTGCCAATTACTTGTATAATAGGACTATGTGCAATAACACCAGCACTTTAACTTACTAGGCCAAAGAAGATGTGTATGTTCTACCTTCAGCACAATTATTATATGCAACAATTTAGCACTTCTCCATCTGCCTTATGAACTTTAACTACTACGGTCACTTTGTTCCTGATCTGCCCTGATCTTAGGTCATCAACCTGCAGACGGAACCTAGCTTTTGGCTACAATTTGGCACCTTTAGATTTTATATGTTTATTAATGAGCGTTGTCCCATGTAACAAAGACGTAACAAATATAGCAAATGGCGACTTTTTATCAGGAGTTGTATAATACAAGCTTATTGGTGTGTTTGGTGGGACTGGCGAAAAGTTAAGTATGAGGAAATGCGGTCGGTTACAAATGATTTAATGTCTCTGTGCGGCCTGGTAGCAATCGTGTCATGGACTGGTGCCGGTCCCCGGACCGATGGTTGGGGATCACTGGTCTATATTGTTCAATTCAGTTCAGTTTTCAGTTTATTTCCAACATGCATACTATACAATGTAATGCATCACATATTTACAGTTGTTTCCTTACAGCACATCCGAAAAGGAGTAGAAAGAAGCAGATCTTATTTAATCCTACCCCTTTTCATACCATAGCAATGTTATCCAATGTACTTGTTCTCTGTAACAGAACAGTGAACAAATAAATATTATACCATAGTAAGCATACAAATATTAAATTCATACATAATCTTTGTCTCAATTAAATAAAAGGGTTCAAGATCCATCCATTGTCTACCGCTTGTCCCTTTCGAGGTCGCAGGGGGTGCTTAGGGTGTATTTTAGCTGCATTTGGGCGGAAGGCGGGGTACATCCTGGACAAGTCGCCACGTCATTGCAGGGCCAACACAGATAGACAACATTCACACTCACATTCACAAACTAGGGCCATTTTAGTGTTGCCAATCAACCTATCACCAGGTGCATCTTTTTGGTTCAAGATGTTTATCATAATTCTTGTTCCGTCTACTTTGTGAACACTTGTAGTTTGAACCGTCTCCTAAACTGAATCATAATGGTGCTTTGTTTGATTTCTTTGGTTAATCCGTTCCATAATTGAATTCCACATACTGATATACTAAAGGTTTTAAGTGTTATAAGAGCACACAAATGTTTTAAATTAGATTTTCCTCTAAGGTTATATTTCTCCTCTTTCGTTGAGAATAATTGTTGTACATTCTTGGGTAGCAGGTTATCGTTTGCTTTGTACATCATTTTAGCTGTTTGCAAATGCCCCAAATCGTTGAATTTCAATAATTGTGATTTAATAAATAAAGGGTTTGTATGTTCTCTATATCCAACATTATGTATTATTCTAATTGATCTTTTTTGTAACACAGTTAGTGAATGAAGCGCACATTTGTAGTTGTTTCCCCATATTTCTACACAATACCTCAGATATGGTAACACTAGTTGATATGTAATCATAATGTGAAATCCTAAACAATGGCATTATATTAGCATCTAACCACACACACAATTTCCGACATTAAGTATATAACACACAACACAGTGTGTGCTACTTGTGTTCCTTATAGCTTCTCAGCCTTGTCATTACAGTTAGAGTGTATTGTCACTTAATCGGCCATTTACAGCGTTTTTAAATATATGTTTTTTTAAGTCCCACTCAAGTTATAATTATGCACGTCGCCCCTAAGGCATTACCTGAAAAGAACACACATGAGTCATCATCAGTGAAGCGTGACTCTGCTAATGAGCCCAAGCTTCTCACATTAGGCAATATTGTTCCAAATGCTATCCTCTTGGACAGGCTAGAGCAGTGGTCGGAAACCCAAAACATTGAAAGACCAAAAATACAAAAAACAAATCTGTCTGGAGCCGCAAAAAATGAAAAGCCTTATATAAATCTTATAATGAAGGCAACACATGATGCGTCTGTATTAGCCTACTATCAAAATGACTATGTGTCGCAGGCTGAAGCAAATCCTTGTTGACAGAAATGTTGAAATTGTATATTTATTCTACACATTTTTACAACATTAGAAAACATTACTAAATGAGAGGCTACTCAGAGGGTGAGATAACGCCTGGAAATTACTGGCCAAAAGGTATAGATGTGTGTGTCTAAGTTATAGGAAACGGCAGGCTGTCTTCTTCTAATAGATTTATTACAACGTTTGCTGTGGTCTGTACAACATGGCACACAGACATCTATCTGAAATGCAGCCATTACATACAGATAATGTGTCATGAGACATGCAAATATAAATTAATTACACAGGGGAGATAAGTAAAGGATATTAATTGAGCTCTCAACCACAACACCAAGGGGAGCTCCACTAACCACGTTAAACCCAGATTCCGAACTAACAAAGGTCTTAACTCATTCTCTTTCTATGCCACATCAATGTGGAATGCGCTCCCAACATGTTTAAAAGAAAGGGCATCTCTATCCTCCTTCAAAACCGCAATAAAAGTTCACCTCCGGGCAGCTACAACCCTAAACTAACACCCTCCCCGGATTGCTATTAATCAAATGTAAACAATCAAATGCAGATACTTTTTCTTATGCCTTCTGATCTCTCTCTCTCTCTCTCTCTCTCTCTCTCTCTCTCTCTCTCTCTCTCTCTCTCTCTCTCTCTCTCTCTCTCTATGTCCACTACTTGACGTCCATATCCTACCCCCCCCCCCCCCCCCCCTCCACACCCCTGATTGTAAATAATGTAAATAATTCAATGTGATTATCTTGTGTGATGACTGTATTATGATGATAGTATATATGATAGTATATATCTGTATCATGAATCAATTTAAGTGGACCCCGACTTAAACAAGTTCAAAAACTTATTCGGGTGTTACCATTTAGTGGTCAGTTGTACGGAATATGTACTTCACTGTGCAACCTACTAATAAAAGTCTCAATCAATCAATCAAAACTCAAATATACCTACAAATGAGGCATAATGATGCAATATGTACATACAGCTAGCCTAAATAGCATGTTAGCATTGATTAGCTTGCAGTCATGCACTCACCGAATATGCCTGATTAGCACTCCACACAAGTCAATGACATCAACATAGCTCACCTTTGTGTATTCACGCACAGCATAAAACGTTTGGTGGACAAAATGAGACAAAGAAGGAGTGGACGATTTTACATGCGTCACAGTCCACACTATGGTGAGTTCAAGAACCGCCGAAATTAGTAGGACAAAACGATGTTCACCAAATACTCTCATCAGTGAAGCATACACACCAACATATTAAACAGTGGGCTTTCTAACATTTGTGAATGTTTGTCTTCAGACAAAAAACATACTAAAACAAAATTAATATTTTTCCCCCATCTTTTTCCATTGAAAAATGCTCCAGGGAGCCACTAGGGCTGCACTAAAGAGCCGCATGCGGCTCGAGAGCCGCGGGTTGCTGACCCCCGGGCTAGAGTGCCTATATAATGTGCAAAATCGAAATTCAAAGCAAAAACTTTTTGCACAAAAGCATCCACTCCAGGCGACGATAAAAGTAGGATGGTTTTGGAGCAGTGTTTTCTAGTAAAAAAACACTCAATCACAGCTGTAATTTTCACTGCCACTTGTCAGTGTTGGTCTGAAGTGCCAAAGCATCAGACTGTTTATTGGGCCACGGCAGTGCCACTGTTCAGCTGTGTCCTCATCTATCCTGGGAGACATGGTGAACCTGACCGTGTCCAAGCCTGCAAGGCACACCGTCTCCTCATATGAAAAGAGATATAACTCACCTTCTATCAGCCCCTGAATTCATGTACAGATATTCATGTATCTATTTCTGTATGATATCCACTAGGGGTGCACCATTATTATCGGGCCAGAGGAATTACGACATAATTCCGATAATTCCAATAACATAAAAAAATAAATCAAGCGACAATAGATATTACATCAAATTACCAGTAATGTGCTGTGAGCAAATCGGGCACTCATTTTTTCCCACGTGCCGTAAAAGGCCTGTTACAAATTTCCACTGTAAACAAACATGGCGTCGATTCATTTTTTCTTATCATCCAAATTTTTTATATTGATTTTAAACTGCTAGTTGTAAAGCATCTGTACTTAAAGTGGTTGTGGAAGTTGTTTCCTAGCAGTTCCACTGTAGACACGGCACAGGAGCCAAGCGTGTAGTTTTAACCAAGTTTTATTGTGCATAGATTGTTTGTCCAAGTCTTTCTCCAGTAGAACGTGACTTTTCAGTCACGTCCGTATCCTCTCTCCTCCCCTGCTCTCGGCCGCTTACTGTTAAAGACAACAGATGATTAGATTAACATGTACCACCTGTGAAATGTAATCACCTGTCAGCTGTGTCTCGCCGTCAGCACATGCCCCGCCCCCCCATCCGATGGTGCTCGTCCTCAGCACCATAGACAGAGGCGGTGACCTTTGCTCCTGCAAGCGCGCTGGCCACACCTCCCCCCACAGTGGTCATATTATGCAAAACATTTTCTTACCAGTTTGCACCTGTTTTTGTGTATTTTGGATGCTCATAACTCCAGGAAACATTTTATACAAACAATGGAGGTGTGGCGGAGATATTAATATAACACGTTTGCCTCTTTCCAAACGAGTTGTTTGGATTTTGAGACACTTGTTAAGTATTTTGCCTTAGTTACGTCAGCGGACATCTCCATAACTGGTAAAGGTTTATTCGAAATGCATTCGCGAGTCCGCCATTTTTTCAGCTGTAGTCCAAAATTGCAGTCAATAAGTTCCTCGAAAATCTCTATTTTCTTGTTGTTGGGCAGACTGGCTCGTACATGCACTTGAATGCTAAACGCCTCAGCTGTTGCCATTTCTAATAAAAAGTAGCATATGGTTCTAATGCATTGGTCCCCAAACTACGGCACGCGGGCCAGATACGGCCCGCCAGCGTCCAAAATCCGGAACGCGGGTAGTCCCGCGTAAAAAAAAAACAAAAAAAAATGTTTTTCAATTATTATTTTTTTAATCTGTCCTTTCTATCCCATCCATCAATTTATATTGTCTAAAAATGCATTTTCCCATCGATAACGTGATGTCATCACGCTCGCGCCGCAGTGTCGGGCGAGCAAGCGACAAGTGTGCGCTCTTTCAGTCAATTAGTGCATGAGGGAAAAAATGGCGAAATCGTTGGGGAAACGTAAAATAGACTCAGAGTGTCGAGTTTTTAAAACATCATTGGAAGTACTTGTTTTTGTTCTGTGTAAGGAAAAGGCAGTTTGTCTAATCTGCAATGAGACAGATTATATATATGTGCATATATATATATATATATATATATATATATATATATATATATATATATATATATATATATATATATATATATATATAGCCTGGCTCCTGTCAATTTTTTTTAACCCAATGCGGCCCCCGGGTCAAAAAGTTTGGAAACCCCTGTTTATTGGTTATTGTTTATTGAGGATCCCCATTAGCCGACGCACAAACGCCAGGCTAGTCTTCCTGGGGTCCTTTTTAAAAGTTCAAAATAAAATAATAATACACAGATCCAGTAAAACAAAACATGTTCTAATGTATATCTGTCAGTAGACTCAATATGGAAGAGGTAAAAACTACAACGTGGCTGACGGGGTGGAGACGCATGTTATGTAGACCACAAAGAAGGAAACAAATCATAATATGATCACCATAAAACTACAGAAACTAAAGATTATTATGTCAACATACTGAATAAATAAAGCAATTTAAGTAAGAAAAAGTACAGTAATGTAATAATGCACCAGGAAATGCTAAAAATAAAAGAAAGCACACACAAGGAGCCCTCAGTTATTTCAACGCTGGTGGCCAAACTATAGAATTAGAAGATGTCAAGTTGGCCCAATGATGAGGTGGCGACTTGTCCAGGGTGTACCCCACCTTCTGCCCGAATGCAGCTGAGATAGGCTCCAGCACTCCCCGCGACCCCAAAAAGGACAAGCGGTAGAAAATGGATGGATGGCAGTTGCCACTGACTTTCCAATTAAGTAATCCATTAATTAAGACGCTACAATGGGGCAGCAAGGTGGCACAGGTGTTAGTGCATGTGCCTCACAATACAAAGGTCCTGAGTAGTCCTGAGTTCAATCCCGGGCTTGGGATCTTTCTGTGTGGAGTTTGCATGTTCTCCCCGTGACTGCGTGGGTTCCCTCCGGGTACTCCGGCTTCCTCCCACCTCCAAAGACATGCACCTGGGGATAGTTTGATTGGCAACACTAAATTGGCCCTAGTGTGTGAATGTGAGTGTGAATGCTGCCTGTCTATCTGTGTTGGCCCTGCAATGAGGTGGCGACTTGTCCAGGGTGTACCCCGCCTTCCGCCCGAATGCAGCTGAGATAGGCTCCAGCACCCCCCGCGACCCCAAAAGGGACAACGGTAGGAAATGGATGGATGAATGGAAGACGCTCCAATGGATCCTTGGCAGTAAGCCTGGGCGATAATATCGATTTTATTGATACATTTGAGTTTTTTGTGGCAGACGATTTCATCCCTTGCTCTGGCATACGTTTTACCCCCATGAGTTTCGGTAGCCCACGTCCGCCCCCTTACTTCCTTAGCGGAGATTCACAAGCCAAGCACAACACGGCTATTGCAAATGCTAACGAAAGCGAGACGTCTGTTCGAAAGAAAAGTGTTGTCAGTGCTTTACTGTAGATGTGCGGAAACAGTCGTGGAACAAGTGACTGCAAAGTTTCTTTAAAAAAGGCAGAAGCCTGACGAACTTAGTCTAGCATCTAAAACAGAATGGTGCCGATTGGAGGAAATGCAACTCTTTGTGAGGCGAACAAGACCGTAATAACAACTCTACCTAAGAATAAGATTACTGTGGTGGAATCACTTGCACAAGGTACCATGTATGAGAAAGGAGAACAATGTACAGCACAATCACTAAAGCAGTCACTGCTGCAAAACTCTTGTTAAATTTTAACACATTTAATCATCAATACAGTGATATATTACATGTGCAATGAAGTGCATATTGTCTTTAACATCAGTACACAATAACAAGGAGCCCTACATTTTTGTTTACAGATGTATAATGCAAGCAGAAGGAACGCCTCTCACAGGAAGCTCTTAATTTAGTTATTTGAAAGTGATTGCATAAAAAGTACAATTCATATCTGGTCTAAAGGCAACAACATAATACAAATTCGAATTTTGCTCAGCGTAAGATGCATTTCAAACAACTAGATTTTGATCAATTAAAAGAAAAACTTGTTTTGAATTATCTCTGTCATTTGTATACATTGGTTTCTTTAAAAAGTAGCGAACAAAATCTGAAAAAAAAAACGTAAATCAAATTTTTTATGGAAAAATCTGCAATTTTATATCGTCCAGGCCTACATGCCCGCAACAACCAATTGGCTAACATGAGCGCTCGTCGCTGTTTTTCATCTTAGTCTAGTCAGGGAGGTGACCAAGAGCCCAATGGTCACTCTCTCAGAGCTACAGCATTCCTCTGTAGAGATCAGGTCTGTATAGTATAGTAGCCATTTCTTAATACAAGGTTTACCAAAATGCACTGAAAGACTCTCAGACCATTAAAGGCCTACTGAAACCCACTACTACCGACCACGCAGTCTGATACTTTATATATCAATGATGAAATCTCAACATTGCAACACATGCCAATACGGCCAGGTTAACTTATAAAGTGCAATTTTAAATTTCCCGGGAAATATCCGGCTGAAAACGTCTCGGTATAATGACGTTTGCACGTGACGTCACGGGTTGAAGCAGACATTTTGGAATAGCACGGTGGCCAGCTATTAAGTCGTCTGTTTTCACCACAGTATTCTGGACATCTGTGTTGGTGAATCTTTTGCAATTTGTTTAATGAACAATGAAGACTACAAAGAAGAAAGCTGTAGGTGGGATCGGTGTATTAGCGGCTGGCTACAACAACACAACCAGGAGGACTTTGAGTTGGATAGCAGACGCGCTATCCGACGCTAGCCGCCGACCGCACCGATGATCGGGTGAAGTCCTTCGTCGCGCCGTCGATCGCTGGAACGCAGGTGAGCACGGGTGGTGATGAGCAGATGAGGGCTGGCGTAGGTGGAGAGCTAATGTTTTTAGCATAGCTCTGTCGAGGTCCCGTAGCTAAGTTAGCTTCAATGGCGTCGTTAGCAACAGCATTGCTAGGCTTCGCCAGGCTGGACAGCATTAACCGTGTGGTTACAGGTCCAGAGTTTGGTAGTATTGTTGATCTTCTGTCTATCCTTCCAGTCAGGGGCTTATTTCTTTTGTTTCTATCTGCATTTAAGCCCGATGCTATCACGTTAGCTCCGTAGCTAAAGTGCTTCGCCGATGTATTGTCGTGGAGATAAAAGTCACTGTGAATGTCCATTTCGCGTTCTCGACTCATTTTCAAGAGGATATAGTATCTGAGGTGGTTTAAAATACAAATCCGTGATCCACAATAGAAAAAGGAGAAAGTGTAGAATCCAATGAGTCCTTGTACCTAAGTTACGGTCAGAGCAAAAAAAGATACACCCTGGCGTCCTGCACTGCACTCTAATCCTTCACTGTCACTTTCCTCGTCCACAAATCTTTCATCCTCGCTCAAATTAATGGGGTAATCGTCGCTTTCTCGGTCCGAATCGCTCTCGCTGCTGGTGTAAACAATGTGCAGATGCGAGGAGCTCTTCAACCTGCGACGTCACGCTACTTCCGGTACAGGCGCTTTTTTTATCAGCGACCAAAAGTTACGAACTTTATCGTCGATGTTCTCTACTAAATCCTTTCAGCAAAAATATGGCAATATCGCGAAATGATCAAGTATGACACATAGAATGGATCTGCTATCCCCGTTTAAATAAGAAAATCTCATTTCAGTAGGCCTTTAAAAACTAAATTCTCTGGTCTGATAAGACAAAGATTGAACTCATTGGCGGGAATGCCAAGTGTCTTGTTTGGACAAAACCAGGCACCGCTCATTACGAGGCTAAGTATGGTGGTGGCATCATGCTGTGGGGATGTTTTTCAGCGGTAGGACCTGGGAGACAAGTTAGGATAGAGGGAAAGATGAATGCAGCAATGTACACAGACATCCTGGATTACATTTTCATCACGGGGTATTGTCTGTAGAAATTTGAGGGCAACAATGTATTGATTCCATTTTGGAATAAGGCTGTAACAACAAAATGTGAAAAGAGTGAAGCGCTGTGAATGTTTTCCAAATGCCCTGTAGTCATTCAAATTGCAAAAACATGGAGAAGTCATTTGGCAGCCTTTCGGTTCTGTATTTTGGAGTTAGTTTCTGATTTTTTTGCACATGTGTGTTTGAGGTGGCCAGCTCTCTGCCTGTCTTCAGGACACTGTGTCCTGAAGGCAGGCAGGGAGCTGGCCTGACAAGGGCACAATCACAGTATTCCACTCACATTACGCCAATTTATGTGACTTTCCACGTTTAATAGTCGATTCTGTTTTTATTAGCCAATTCCGTTAATGTGGAAATCATAGATAATTCCAAGTAATGACTAACATTTATTTTGCTGCCCTCAACTGCCCGTTTAGCCCCAAGTTTGGTAATTCTGTTCATTTATATGCTTCTGGTTAACCTGACTCTCGCCAGACCCTTGTAGTTCGCTGAGCTCCACACAAGGGTCTGGGCTCGAAGGCATTGCAAACTCCTTCCGGATAGCAAAAAAGTATGAACCAATCAGGATCGCCGGGCGGGATTTCATAGATGTGACGTAGCGCCGAAGCGACTGTTTGGTTCAAACAACAATGGCGGCACGTCGTGTGCTGACATTGATTCTGCTATTGCAACTGTTTTGTCAAAACTATCAAATATTAATTCTTTAAAACGGTTTTGAAGGCATTTATTGGTGGCAAGGATGTTTTGGCTCTTCTTCCAACCGGGTTTGGATTTCCCAGCGTCGCTCTCATCAGCGTCACGGGTTGATTTCGATGGGAGTGGTTGAAGTAGCACGTCATTCAAGATAACGGACAAGTGGTTTATCCAATCACATACAACGATTTTTTTTACAAGGCCCCGCCTTCTGAAATACACCTCCTATTGAGAAGTCCCAGATCAATGTGTGGAGCTCAGCGAACTACAAGGGTCTGGCGAGAGTCAGGTTAGCTGCTGGTTACTTAGTCATGTGAAATGTCAGCGAAAACGCGGAAATATGTGTTTTTTAAACATGAATTTCCGCGTCAAAGTATCACTTCTGCGTTTTGTCAATTAAATATTGTAGCATGTAAGGATGGGAGTCGAAGAAGGAGTGTCAAAAGATGGAGCTAATTGTTTCAGACTTTGTTTTCTTATCAGCAATCGAGCAGTATCTATACATCCGTATAGGGCTGCACAATTATGGCCAAAAATAATAATCACAATAATTGTCATCAATATCACGGTTATTAATCACGACTATTTAATGTTAATTAAAACATCTTTTATTGCACTTTCTATTTTAAACTAAGAGTATGTGAACATGGCTTTCATTTATATATTAAAGGGCTAAGTAAAATAAGTATGCCATTGCTGAGTGCGATCATAAAGTGCAAACAAGTGTAAAAAGAAGAGTATTCATGAAAGGCACATACAAAGGAACTAGGGCTGCAACTAACAACTAATTTGATAGTCGATTAATATGTCGATTATTACTTCGATTAATCGATTGATAATCGGATAAAAGAGACAAACTACATTTCTATCCTTTCCAGTATTTTATTGAAAAAAAACAGCATACTGGCATCATACTGGCACCATAATTATTTTGATTATTGTTTCTCAGCTGTTTGTAAATGTTGCAGTTTATAAATAAAGGTTTATAAAAAAAGAAAAAAGGAGCCTCTGTGCATGCGCATAGCATAGATCCAACGAATCGATGACTAAATTAATCGCCAACTATTTTTATAATCAATTTAATCGATTAGTTATTGCAGCCCTTTAAGGAACACATTCATTGTACTGCTCACAGTCTATATAGGACATACACTACATAGCAAAAAGTATTTGGCCACCTGCCTTGACTCACCTATGGACTTGAAGTGCCATCCCATTCCTAACCCATAGGGTTCAATATGATGTGGGTCCACCTTTTGCAGCTATTACAGCTTCAACTCTTCTGGGAAGGCTGTCCACAAGGTTGCGGAGTGTGTTTATAGGAATTGTCCACCATTCTTCCAAAAGCGCATTGGTGAGGTCACACGCTGATGTTGGTCGAGAAGGCCTGGCTCTCAGTCTCCTTTCTAATTCATCCCAAAGGTGTTCTATCGCAGTGGTCCCCAAACTTTTTGTCACTGCGGACCGGTCAACGCTTGAAAATTTGTCCCACGGACCGGGGGTGGGGGGTGGGGGGTGGGGGGGCGGTGTATGTATATTTTTGTATTTTTATTTTTGTCATAAAAAAATACAATCATGCGTGCTTACGGACTGTATCCCTGCAGACTGTATTGATCGATATTGATATATAATGTAGGAACCAGAAATATTAATAATAGAAAGAAACAACCCTTTTGTGCGAATGAGTGTGAATGGGGGAGGGAGGTTTTTTGGGTTGGTGCACTAATTGTAAGTGTATCTTGTGTTTTTTATGTTGATTTAATAAAAAATAAAAAAATATTTTAATTTTTAATTTTTTTAATTTCTTGTGCGGCTCGGTACCAATCGATCCACGGACCAGTACCGGTGGTTGGGGACCACTGTTCTATCGGGTTCAGGTCAGGACTCTGTGCAGGCCAGTCAAGTTCATCCACACCAGACTCTGTCATCCATGTCTTTGTGGACCTTACTTTATGCACTGGTACACAGTCATGTTGGAAGAGGAAGGGGCCCGCTCCAAACTGTTCCCAGAAGTTTGGGGACATGGAATTGTCCAACATGTTTTGGTATCCTGGAGCATTCAAAGTTCCTTTCACTGGAACTAAAGGGCCAAGCCCAACTCCTGAAAAGCAACCCCACACCGTAATTCCTCCTCCACCAAATTTCACACTCGGCACAATGCAGTCCGAAATGTAGCGTTCTCCTGGCAACCTCCAAACCCAGACTCGTCCATCAGATTGCCAGATGGAAAAGCGTGATTCATCACACCAGAGAACTGCTCTGGCGACGTGGACTTGGTGATGTTTGACTTATATGCAGCTGCTTGGCCATGGATAGTTGCTGTTGTTCCCAAACTCTTCCATTTTCTTATAATGAAGCCAACAGTAGACTTTGGAATATTTAGGATAGAGGAAATTTCACGACTGGATTTGTTGCACAGGTGGCATCCTATGACAGAAATCACTGAGCTCCTGAGAGCGGCCCATTCTTTCACAAATGTTTGTAGAAACAGTCTCCATGCCTAAGTGCTTGATTTTATACACCTGTTGCCGGGCCAAGTGATTAGGACACCTGATTCCGATCATATGGACGGGTGGCCAAATACTTTTGGCAATATAGTGTCTGTCTTTTGCTAAATTAAACATTATTACAATTTAGTTTGGCGCGTCTTTGAGAGGTGGATGGATTCGGGGCCCATTGGTGCATGGTAATGTTACTGTCATCTGTATTTTGGGCACGCCCGCTTTTGTAGCTGTTTGTAGGGGCCTTGTGCCAGTGGCAGGTGGTTCGCTTTGTTAGCAACCAGCTTTACAGCGCGGGCAAATGATGGCGGTTGAGAAAAGAATGGGAGTGTGGTTTATGCTTAACATGTCTCCGCAACTCGAACATTTGTTTGGCTGTGCACACCAACTCAGCTTTGCTGTGCAACTAGTTGTGGTGTTTGTTGATGGTTCATTCACGCTGGAGCATTTCCGGATTTCGGGAAACGAGCGGAGGTGTCTAGAGAACAGCAAGGTGTGCGGTTATGTTAAAGGGTTAACATGCGTGCTTGTTGGTACTCTATGGGTAACTGTGCGGGAGGGGAGGGCACCAATGTAATAATACATTTATTTTTCCTAATATCAGTGTTTCCCACACATTCATTTATTTGTGGCGGCCCGCCACGAAAGAATTACGTCCGCCACAAATAAAAAATAAAATAAAATATATATATATATATATATATTTTTTTAATAAATGTTTGTCCTGTCCAGCTTCTCAGGCAAATCATATAGTTGATGTAGATGCCCATATAGCAGGGGTGGGCAATTAATTTTTACCGGGGGCCGCATGAGCAACCCGAGCACTGCTGGAGGGCCACACCGACAATATTTCAATAAAATTTTGCTCAAATTATTTTTGATATACCGTAAGATAGATAATAATAATAATAATATTTTCATTTAACCTAACTTATCTTTATACAAAAGCAGATGGCTTTTGATGGTTTTATTTTTAACACTTTCTTACACAACACTTCCTGATGTATATTACAATACAAAAATTTTAATTTCTGTCACTTTATCCTGCATCCTCTTTGTTGTGAACGTAGCACGCCTGTAAGGCCTGTAAGGCGAAGAAGGGGGAAGCGTTTCTGTTGCGGAAATGAGGAGTGAGGATTGGTTTTCCTTTTGGAAAGAACGAGATAAGTTGAGCTGTGTTAGTATAGCATGCTCAATAAAAGTTTAAAAAGAGCGTCAGACTTGGTGTGCACTTCTTTTGGACGCTACAATTGATGTCAGAAGTGGGATGAAATGCCTCCCAGTTCGCCTTGCCATCAAACCTGGGAGTCTTCATTGAGGGCGGAATTCCCCCCGTGGCAAGCAGCGTGGCTGCACCTGTAAACGCTGTCTCTCTCTCTCTCTCTCTCTTTTTGCGGCGAGCTCCTCACGTGGCACGTACCTCCCGATGACGTAGCACACAAACAGTGCAGTATGCGCAAAGTTTTACTTCTGCCACCAATTGTAGCGTCCAGAAGAAGTGCACACCAAGTCTGACGCTCTTTTTAAACTTTTATTGAGCAAGCTATACGAACACAGCTCAACATATCTCGTTCCTTCCACACGCACGTCTCCTCACTCCTCATTTACGCAACTCAAGAAGACAACATCTACTTCAGCAGGTGGTTACACTATATTCTTTAAACACAGCAAGCTGTGTACCACAAATAAGCACACGGCTTTACCTTTACTTGGCAGTCCATGTCTTGTTGAAAACACGCCATTCGTCATCACCTTTTCTCTTTTTAGCGTCTCGGGGATAACCGTGCATCACTTGTTGCTGTGCGCCTTCACTCACAGGACATACGCACATATAACACTTTTCAAAATAAAAGCAGCACAGTTGTATTGCACGCACGACAAAGATGTTTTTTTAAATTTATTTTGTAATTTGTGATTGCCGCTGCGCGCACGAGCATACGTCCACACGGAAGTAATACAAATAACGCTTTTCAAAACAAAAGCAGCACCGTTGTATTGCACACTCGAAATAGATACTTTTTAAAATGTATTTTGTAATTTATAATTGGCCTCACGCGGGCCGGACAGGGACGTACAAAGGGCCGGATGAGGCCCGCGGGCCGCAGAATGCCCAGGTCTGCCATATAGGCTGTGTCATGTCTGTGTTAATCATGTTTTTGTTTTGCTTGGGTTTTGGGCTCTTTTTAGTTCCTGGTTGCACTTCCTTGTTTGGTTTGGTTTCTATGGTCACCCATTAGTTTTCACCTGTCATGTCACGCACCTGTTCACCTGTCTTGTCACGCACCTGTTTTCACTGATCACGTCACTATTTAAATCTGTCTGTTTCTGTTGTTCGTCCTGGCGTCCTCGCACTTTTTGATCCATCCACTTCATGTCATGTCACAGTTCTTTGCCAAGTAAGTTTTGTTCATTTATGCCACAGTTAGTGTTTTTGTTTTATTGTTCATAGTTTCTGCCTTTGTGCAAGTTTTGTGTTTCTACCCAAGTTTTGTATTTCCGCCCTCGTGCAAGTCTTTTGTTTTGTATAGTCAAGTTTTCTACCTCCACTGTGAGCGCCTTTTGTTTATTCCTTTTTTATTGTTAAATAAACATGTATTTAAATTCACGCCTCGCACGGGCCAATTTTCCTTTGCCTTCCGGAGAAGCAAAACCCAAGAACCCAGTTATGACAGTAGGACGCCAGCAGAAGAGTTTCTCCGCAAGAAAATTGGACGTTATTGACGAGGCTTCTTGGGAGGTGCTGCGCGCGATGGAGACTGAGACGCTGCACTTTTCCCCCAGGGAGCGCAGGGGGATGATGTGGGGGAATGGAGGCAAGCTGGTGCCGATCGGCGCGTCGTTCCCGTCCCGGAAGCGTCGCCAAGGACGAGAGAAGACTTCCGCGAGCCGGCAGGACACGCCGCTCCCACAAGCCCCTCCCCCTCCGGGCGGAAGCAAGCAGCAGCCAGCCCGGCTTCGCCCTGATGACATCACAGACCAGGATTTTTTTTTTCAAGACTTTTTCTTTTGATCACTCACCTCCAGCAAAAGACTGTAAAAACATTATACGACATTATCAGGACATGTTTTTACAAATTAGATCCTGTCAGTCACAGTCACCCAGTTTTCATTCCCCGCCCCCCAGGACTCAAGCCACGCCCAAGTCACACTTTTTTTTTTCACCCACAAGATCCCAGGAAAAAGAAGAAAGACTTTTTGGACAATTTAGAGGGGAGGATTTAGCCCCCCTCCTGACCTCCCTCCACCCACCCCAAAAGACGGTTCCAGACCGCGGGGAGCGCGTCTGGGATCCGCTCCTTGAGGGGGGGGCTAGGGCTGGGAAATGTTCAGGTGGGGTGGTTCAGCATTGCCATGCCAAGCCACAGCCTCCAGCTCGGCCACCACCACCTGTCTTTCGACCTGCCAAGCCACAGCCACCAGCACGGCCCCCACCACCAGTCTTTCGACCTGCCAAGCCACAGCCTCCAGCTAGGCCACCAGTACCTGCTCCACGCCAAGCGCCACCAGTACCTGCTCCACGCCAAGCGCCACCAGTACCTGCTCCACGCCAAGCGCCGCCAGTCGCAGCTTCACGACGCCAAGTGCCGCCAGTCGCAGCTTCACGACGCCATGTGCCGCCAGTCGCAGCTTCACAACGCCAAGTGCCGCCAGTCGCAGCTTCACGACGCCAAGTGCCGCCAGTCGCAGCTTCACGACGCCAAGTGCCGCCAGTCGCAGCTTCACGACGCCCAGTGCCGCCAGTCGCAGCTCCACGACGCCCAGTGCCGCCAGTCGCAGCTCCACGACGCCTAGTGCCGCCAGTCGCAGCTCCACGACAAAACCAAGCACCGCCACACCAAGACCAAGTCCAAGCACCGCCACGCCAAGACCAAGTCCAAGCACCGCCACGCCAAGACCAACCACGCCAAGACCAACCACGCCAAGACCAACCACGCCAAGTCCAAGACCAAGACCAACCACGCCAAGTCCAAGACCAAGACCAACCACGCCAAGTCCAAGACCAACCATGCCAAGACCAAGACCCAGACCCCCGCCAAGACCAAGACCAAGACCCCCGCCAAGACCAAGACCCTCGCCAAGACCAAGACCCTCGCCAAGACCAAGACCCGCCACGCCAAGCTTCGCCGCCTTACCCGCCACGCCAAGCTTCGCCGCCTGACGCGCCACGCCAAGCTTCGCCGCCTGCCATGATGACGACGCGCCTGCCTCCTCGTCTGCCACGAAGGTGGCCACTGCCTGGTCGTCCGCCACGCCAAGTGCGCCCACCTCTTCGTCGGCCACTCATGTGGCCCTTCCCGGGTCGCCCACCTCGCCGGTGGTGGCGGCGTTCCACTCGCCGCCGCCACATGACTATGCCTCGGTGGATTCGGGGCCACTTGGCCTGGCGACCCACCGCCATGTCCCCCTCCCGCCCCCCCATGACTCTTGTTCATTTTTTTGTGTTGGGACATCTGGGATCTGTCCGTAAGGGGGGGGCTCTGTCATGTCTGTGTTAATCATGTTTTTGTTTTGCTTGGGTTTTGGGCTCTTTTTAGTTCCTGGTTGCACTTCCTTGTTTGGTTTGGTTTCCATGGTCAACCATTAGTTTTCACCTGTCATGTCACGCACCTGTTCACCTGTCTTGTCACGCACCTGTTTTCACTGATCACGTCACTATTTAAATCTGTCTGTTTCTGTTGTTCGTCCTGGCGTCCTCGCACTTTTTGATCCATCCACTTCATGTCATGTCACAGTTCTTTGCCAAGTAAGTTTTGTTCATTTATGCCACAGTTAGTGTTTTTGTTTTATTGTTCATAGTTTCTGCCTTTGTGCAAGTTTTGTGTTTCTACCCAAGTTTTGTATTTCCGCCCTCGTGCAAGTCTTTTGTTTTGTATAGTCAAGTTTTCTACCTCCACTGTGAGCGCCTTTTGTTTATTCCTTTTTTATTGTTAAATAAACATGTATTTAAATTCACGCCTCGCACGGGCCAATTTTCCTTTGCCTTCCGGAGAAGCAAAACCCAAGAACCCAGTTATGACAGGCTGTTCAGATTTACTTTACAAAAGAGAAGTGTAGGATACTTCTCTTGTTGCCTTATTTGTATTTGACCACTACTGTTTTCTGTTTATTTGTTACTGACTGTGGCAGGACACCTCTGCCTCTGTTTCACTTTATGTTGCTGGTAAATAATATGGTTGTAGTAGTAGGCTAAAGTTAAATTATTTAGTATGCACTAATTAAAGGGGCAGAGCTTTAAGAGACATTTTAGCTTTTATATTTTATAAGATATATTTTTTGTAAGAACCACAATTAATAAATATATTTCAGTGAATAACTTATTGTTCAAATCTGTATATAAATATGTACATAAAGTGTTGTAATTGTAAGCTGGTTCAAGTCATATCTACAAGATAGGAACTATTTTGTTTCCATTGGTGACTTTGTATCAGAACCAACCAACGTAACATGTGGAGTCCCCCAAGGTTCAATCTTGGGGCCGACTTTATTTAACATCTATATGCTCCCACTAGGACAAATCATGCAAAATAATAACATTGACCATCATTGCTATGCCGATGACACCCAAATCTATGTAGCGCTATCACCAAATGACTATCGTATCGCCCCATAGATCTTCTGTGCCAGTGCATTGAGCAAGTCAAATACTGGATGTGCCAAAATTTCCTACAACTAAATGAAGATAAAACTGAGATAATTGTTTTTGGTGCTAAAAAAGAAAGGTTTAAAGTTGTCCAACACCTTCAATCACTGTCCCTGAAAACCTCAAATAAAGCCAGAAATCTTGAGGTTATTTTAGATTCTGATTTACATTTCGACAGTCACATCAAATCAGTAACAAAATCGGCCTACTATCACCTCAAAAATGTAAAACGACTTAGAGGGCTCATGTCAGCTCAAGACTTTGAAAAACTTGTACATGCCTTTTTTACCAGTAGGCTAGACTATTGTAATGGTCTCCTTGCAGGTCTTCCCAAAAAAACTGTCAGGCAGCTACAGCTTGTTCAGAACGCTGCTGCTAGAGTTCTAACAAAGACCAAAAAATGTGAGCACATTACACCAATTCTTAAATCCTTACATTGGCTCCCTGTACATCAGAGAATTGATTTCAAAATCCTCCTGCTCACATATAAATCACTACATGGTCTAGGGCCGAAGTATATTACTGATATGCTCCCACTATATAAGCCCTCTAGATCACTAAGATCTTCTAAACCCAATCTGTTAGCGGTTTCAAGAGTAAACTCAAATCAAGGGAGAGCATCATTCAGTCACTATGCAACAAATAGCTGGAATAAACTTCCTGAAGATGTCAGACTTTCCCCAACTCTGACTACTTTTAAAACTAGACTGAAGACTTTTATGTTCACCTTAGCTTTCAGCTAAATCTTTTAATCTTTTAACGTATGCACTGTTTTTTATTTTTATTGTCTGCATTTTAATTTTGCTTTTATTTTCTTTCATTTCACTTTGTTGTCTGTGAAGCACTTTGAGTCTGCCTTGTGTATGAAAAGCGCTATACAAATAAAGTTGCCTTGCCTTGCCTTGCCTTGCCTTGCCTAATTATATTGTAAAATTGATGGATGGATGGATGGATGGACGTTTAAAACAAAACTGTTATTATTAGTTAGTAAGTATACATTTTTTGAGCCTTTTTAGAGAAAATCATATCATTGTACTACATTATGCAAATTAGTCGATGATGCCATGGTGACCACGCCCATAGCCACGCCCCCGCCGCCACAGGTATCTTGGCAGTTTATGGGAAACACTGAATATGTTTGAGAGCTATTGACTGATCTACCTTCAACCTCTGTTGTCACTCACTTATACTCGTCTATCGGTCGCCCTCTGACTGTTGGTAGTGAACGTGCTTGGTTTGACATGTTAATGTTAAACGTTAATATAGGGCTGGTCGATATGGCCTTTTATTAATATCTCGATATTTTTAAGCCATGTCACGATACACCATATATATCTCGATATTTTGCCTTAGCCTTGCATGAACACTTAATGCATATAATCACAGCAGTATGATCAGAATCAGAATCAGAATCAGAATCAGAATCAGAATCAAAATAGTTTTATTGCCATTGTTTGAGAACGGGTTCACAAACTAGGAATTTTTCTTGGTGCAAACGTGCGACATAAAACACATATGGTATAAAAAGAGCTGTGACTGAGCTATCAGATAGACTTAGAAGGGATTCAAGGAATTCAAGGAGCTGCTGTTAGGAGTTATTGTTCATTTGCCTGATGGCCGAGGGGAAAAAACTGTTCAGGTGGCGGGAGGCGTGGGTCTGGATGGAGCGTAGTCTCCTGCCTGAGGGGAGAGGGGAGAATAGTGTGTGTCCAGGGTGAGAAGAGTCAGCTGTGATCCGACCCACACGCCTCCTGGTCCTGGAGGAGAACAAGTCCTGGAGGGATGATTCTATATGTCTACATTAACACATTATTGTTAATACTGCATTAATATATGCTCATTTTATACTTTAATGCAGAGAGGGAAATCACAACTAAGTCAATTTATCAAAAGTGTATTTATTAAACAGTTATTAAGCAGTGGCACAAACATTCATTTCATTTCCAAAACAGAAAGTGCAAGATTGTCAGAGACATTTTAAAACAGGCTATGAGTGCACTTTTGTGCATGATGTCACTAAGATGACATATCAAAACAACACTAAATTAAAGTGCACTTTTTGTACAGAACGCCACTACACTAGTTTAAAGCAAATAAAGTGCACTTTTGTGCATGATGTCACACAAGATATTTCAATAACTGTCAAATAAAAATTAGCTGCATAATAGGAAATCAAATAGTGTATGTCCTTCGCTATGTGGTAGGTTCCTGCGGACGTTATCTCCTTCTGTTGTTGACTATTTTTGTTCATACGGTGTTGATCTGGAAATTGTTGCATCGGCATTTTGTTGGGTGGCACCGGCCGGAGATGTTGACATGCAGAGTTTCAAGCACTCTTCATTCTCTAGCGGGTGACTTTTCAAATGATGGTACAAATTAGTAGTGGTGCTACTTTTTGTAGCAACGCTTTTCGATATAT
This sequence comes from Entelurus aequoreus, assembly GCF_033978785.1. Classification (NCBI taxonomy): domain Eukaryota; kingdom Metazoa; phylum Chordata; class Actinopteri; order Syngnathiformes; family Syngnathidae; genus Entelurus; species Entelurus aequoreus. Next base: position 41,669,823 of record NC_084749.1, on the reverse strand, counting down.
CGAGGATATTCGATATATCGCCCAGCCCTGCGTTAATATCAATCACCTTAATTTAATCGTTGCTGCCAAAATCATGATTGCGGTTAAAATTCGAAGAATTGTGCAGTCCTACATCCGTGGCTTCTCCGAGAAACAGCGGAAATGTGTCCCGTGAAAACCCGTCTGACCGTGGGTGAATTATGATACCCACTACAATATCAAAAAAATAAGATCAGAGCAAAATTTGTTAAACGCTCACCTAAGCCGCAGGTAGTCGCTGTTCCACTTGCCTTAACGTCGCACTGAATTGCAGGCCAGGGCGCCGAAATAAGCTCCCTAGTTAGCATAATCTTGCTAGCGTACTTGTTGTCGTCTGCGTTCGCTCTCCAAGCAAAAACGTTGACTGCTGTCCACTTTGCTGCTAATCATATTTGGATGATTACTATCCGAACACTGTTAATTCCGAACCAGTTATAGTTCTAGAGTATTTATTAGTAGCCAGCGAGAAGGTATATTTTTGTTGTGACTAGAGATGTCCGATAATGTCGGACTGCCGATAAATGCTTTAAAATGTGATATCGGAAATTATCGGTATCGGTTTCAAAAAGTATTATTCATGACTTTTTAAAACGCCGCTGTACGGAGTGGTACACGGACGTAGGGAGAAGTACAGAGCGCCAATAAACCTTAAAGGCACTGCCTTTGCGTGCCGGCTCAATCACATAATATCTACGGCTTTTCACACACACAAGTGAATGTAAAGCATACTTGGTCAACAGCCATACAGGTCACACTGAGGGTTACCGTACAAACAACTTTAACACTGTTACAAATATGCGGCACACTGTGAACCCACACCAAACAAGAATGACAAACACATTTCGGGAGAACATCCGCACCGTAACACAACAGAGCAAATACCCAAAACCCCTTGCAGCACTAACTCTTCCGGGACGCTACAATATACACCCCCCGCTTCCCCCTACCTCCCACCGCAACCCCGCCCCCCCCAACCCTGCCCACCTCAACCTCCTCATGCTCTCTCAGGGAGAGCATGTCCCAAATTCCAAGCTGCTGTTTTGTGGCATGTTAAAAAAAATAATGCACATTGTGACTTCAATAATAAATATGGCAGTGCCATGTTGGCATTTTTTTTCCATAACTTGAGTTGATTTATTTTGGAAAACCTTGTTACATTGTTTAATGCATTCAGCAGGGCATCACAACAAAATTAGGCATAATAATGTGTTAATTCCACGACTGTATATATCAGTATCGGTTGATATCTGAATCGGTAATTAAGAGTTGGACAACATCGGAATATCGGATATTGGCAAAAAAGCCATTATCGGACAACTGTAGTTGTGACGGATGTTAACAGAGGTCACAATATAGCAAGCATATTACCCGGGGGGCGTGGCTATATGATAGAGTTGCCAAATGACAAACGTTTTCTGACGTCCTTGCATGCATGTTAAATAATTTGACGTTGTATCTTCACTGATATCAGTCTTAGTAAATTATCTACTTAAAAAACAAAAAATTCCAGTGAAAATTGCATGAGACATGTAAGAGTCAAAAAGACAGCCAAAATAGGTTGGTAGATGAGAATAAATCTAAAGGTAAAATATATTGTAGAAATGCAGCCAATTTCAGGAAATGTATTCTTGATTCTAAAAAAGGTATTTCGGGGCGTGCGTGGCTGCACTTAGTGCCGATGTAAATGTTACTCTTTTTCTCAAAGGGACATGCCTGCATTACAGGTGCGGGACCTTGTAACGGGAAGTGGAGCGGGGAAAAGGTCAACTCTGATTGGCTGTTGTCACGGTCATTTCAGTCATGTTTGACCAATATGATATGGCAACTTGAACGACCTGAAATTCATCACGATCATATAATCACCCAGCTATTGTGTTATTTGCAGCAAATATTTTGCAAACATTTCACAAGGAGGGAAAAAAGAGATTCAACCAGTGTTCATAATAACAGCGTTATATAATGAGTAATCTAATGAATTATTTTTAGGTCTGTTGCAACGCCATTAGCGATAGCTTGATGTAATGCGGCACGCTACATTTGATGTGTTTTTTATGTCGACAACAAAACAGTTTCATAAGTGCAGAAAGTTCAATGCAGGAAATATATTTTTACTCGTGAAAGCAACAAGCAGCACCACACTTAAATTAACTTGATATCAAATAGGAAGAGGCAACATCACAGACAACAACATAGGCACATGAACACAATGGGAATATGGAACAACAAATCAATAATTGAAGTGACAAACTTGCCATCCAAACAATACACCGTTTGTTGACAAGAAGATATGACAGCCATCGAAGCACATTCAGTTAGTTAGGAGAGTGGCCATGCCAGCAACCTGAGGGTTCCTGGTTCAATCCCCACCTTCTACCAACCTAGTCACGTCCGTTGTGTCCTTGAGCCAGACACTTCACCCTTGCTCCTGATGGGTCGTGGTTAGGGCCTTGCATGGCAGCTCCCGCCATGAGTGTGTGAATGTGTGTGTGAATGGGTGAATGTGGAAATAGTGTCAAAGCGCGTTGATTACCTTGGAGGTAGAAAAGCGCCATACAAGTATAACCCATTTACCAATTAAGCAGAAGTGACACAATCCGGTGAAAAGATTTAAAAGAGCTGGCGTCAAAGCCGACAAAGTGCACTGCTAACTGCTAAAGCTAAAAAAACACAGCTCCGTTGAAAGCCTCAATGACTTTACACATCACTAAGCAACAGGCTCCGCCTTTTAAAAGCAAAACTCCGCACACTGGGCTCATATTACACGTCTCTTAAATGCATATGCCAGCTATTTAAAGTTTTTTGTTTTAAAGTAATGTGTAAATTACTATCCCTAGTCATTAATTACATGTACCGTATTTTTCGGACTATAAGTCACACAGTTTTTTTCATAGTTTGGCCGGAGGTGCGACTTATACTCAGGAGCGACTTATGTGTGAAGTTATTAACACATTACCGTAAAATATCAAATTATATTATTTAGCTCATTCACGTAAGAGACTAGACGTATACGATTAGGAGTGACAGATTGTTTGGTAAACGTATAGCATGTGCTATATGTTATAGTTATTTGAATGACTCTTACCATAATATGTTACGTTAACATACCAGGCACATTCTCAGTTGGTTATTTATGCCTCATATAGCGTACACTTATTCAGCCTGTTGTTCACTATTCTTTATTTATTTTAAATTGCCTTTCAAATGTCTATTCTTGGTGTTGGGTTTTATCAAATACATTTCCCCAAAAAATGTGACTTATACTCCAGTGCGACTTATATATGTTTTTTTCCTACTTTATTATGCATTTTCGGCCGGTGCGACTTATATTCCGGAGCGACTTATAGTCCGAAAAATACGGTATTCAAGAGTAATTACGTTAGTAATTAAAAATTACTTTGCTGGTAAAGTAACGAGTAACTATAATTAATTACTTTTAAAAATGACTCTACAGAACACTGGATTCTACTAGGGCTGCAACTAACGATTAATTTGAAAACCGATTAATAATCGGATACAAGAGACAAACTACATTTCTATCCTTTCCAGTATTTTATTGAAAAAAACCATCATACTGGCACCATACTTATTTTGATTATTGTTTCTCAGCTGTTTGTACATGTTGCAGTTTATAAATAAAGGTTTATAAAATAAAAAAAATAAATAAAATTGCCTCTGCGCATGCGCATAGCATAGATCCAACGAATCGATGACTAAATCAATCGCCAACTATTTTTATAATCGATTTTAATCGATTTAATTGATTAGTTGTTGCAGCCCTAGATTCAACACATCAAACCTAATCAACCACCTGAAACGCCATCATTGGCTATGACTGTATTTTGCAAGGCTACAATGACGCCCTACGCTAAAGACGCTGACCCTTGCGGAAAATTCCTCTTGTCATGGAAATGATGGTGCTGGGCGACCAAACTGAGCTTCAACACTGGTATATAGCTGTGACTGAGCTTGTTTACAGTGCCACTAGGAGAAATGACATGCCTGAGAGGGCGTCTTGTTCTTATAGTTTAATGCTGTGTGTCTGGCTGCAATAGACTAAGTCAGGGTGAGGGAACAAACAAATCACTGTCACATCCCTCCCACAACTTTATTAAACACACAGCACAGAGAAAATGAAGAGAAGTAAATATTTAATGTTGTGGTTCAGTTGGACATGACGCATTCTCCCTTTTTGTTAAACATAACCACTGTTCTCCTGCTAATCAAATACAGTAAACCAATGATCATTGCAAGTTAACTGACTGACAATCGACTGGCAGCTATATGTTTGTGGCTTAAGGTCACAAAAATATGACAATTGACGTCATACACATTTCAGATCCCATTGGTACAGTATCGCCATTTTTGTTAAACATAACCGCTGTTCTCCTGCTAATCAAATACAGTAAACCAATGATCATTGCAAGTTGACTGACTGACAATCGACTGGCAGCTATATGTTTATGGCTTAAAGTCACAAAAATATGACAATTGACGTCATACACATTTCAGATCCCTTTGGTACAGTATCGCCAAAGACTGAAAGCCTATTTCCAGTTACCCCCCAAGATCTGTAAACAAACTTTGATGTGTAAAATTGAGCCCATGCTGTGTGAGACACCATTGCAGAGTACCGTAATGTCATTTACTGGGACGCGGGAGTCATAATAGCCCTGACATAAGAAGATAAAGAACAGGAAACATAACTTGAGAATAGGGATGAAAAGATAAAACAAAACCCAGCAGAAATGCAGCTATTTCACATATCTTCTCATTATTCACATCCTATTATATTATGATCATGAAAAAACTGGGGGGAAAAAAATGATCTAATCTATAAAATGTTGGGAAGCAGGCTTTGTGGGGGCGATGGAAATAAGGAGAATGTGGTAGATAAGTGGTTAAGAATAAAGAACAAATGATGAAAGAAAAATAGTCACTGAGGGATTTAAGGATTGACTTATGCAATAAAATAGTGTCTCTTAGATGAAGATGGACTGAAGAATTAGAATGAAATATATTATCTCTTAGGAAATTGAATGAACTGAACTGAACATATTCGATAAAAGCCCAAATTCAGAAGTGATTTACTGCCTCTTACAAAACTGTTTTCATTATCACATTTATACTTGTATAAAGGGACATTTGTCAGACATTAAGCAACATTTAAGAAATGATCAACCATCTCACCCAACAAAGGTTACTTATATTTGCCAATCGGTCTTCAAAATGTACTTTTAGTCCATGACGACTGCATTTGTCAGGTTACTAAGCATTGTGCGAAATACAAAACAATTGTTGTAATTATGCATTTGGTAACCATCTGTATACATGGCTAAACGCTAAAGAAGTCAACCCATTATTCTGTTATCTCATAAATTATTCAATATTAATTTCTCAGACATCTACACGATGTCACCACTGTAGTCACATAAAAATACAAGATACGGTGACCATTTTGATATGCGAAAAGTACACATGTGCCTTAATTCAAAACAACATATCATATCAAGACAACAATTGATTAAATATAATGGAAAAAGGTCAGTCCACAGAAGGAAAAGGAGTCATTCTATCAATTTCAGAGCAACATTTGTCCGTGCTTATTCAAGACCCCTGCGCAAGAGATTTTTACTTTGATGAACGATGCATCACACTTTCTTCTCACTCACTCTTAGACATGTGGGTCAGATCCATTTTTCACGGGCAGCACCAATTTGCATTTACTGCAATCCTTTTGAAGATTATGAAACATTTTGGAGACAGAACCAAACTACTTTGAAATATATACACATAAAAACTTGCTGTTTATTAACGACACTCAGATTAATGTTGGTCTTGGATGCTGAAGCTTTTTCTCCAACACGTTTTAGCCAACAGATTTTGACGTTTTAAGGCTATTGTAATAAACTTTTGATTTGCTGATGAACAGTCAGTTTGAGTTAAAATGCAGTTTTTTGTAATATCAATATTTCGACAGTTCATACCAACACACAATTACACTGATATCTGCTTTTCAGTATTGCGAGTAGGGGATAGGTACCAAAACAATCGTGTTTTAAAGGAGACCTAAAACAAATTTTAGGTTTTCTGCCTTATAAATGTTGTTACAATGTTAAACACTTGTGTTAAACAATGACAATGCGTCAATTTATCAGGTTAATTTATTTTGGTATGAGCTTGCATGCAATTTTGGATGCCTCTGTTCATGGGGTTTTGCAGTTTGGCTACGTTGTGACTAGGGATGGGTACCGAATCCGGTACTTTGGTGAAAAATGTGCATTGATTTTGTTTGACATACATATTTTCTAGCCACTTTTTTCTCTCTTCCAAAACAGCTAGATTTGAGAGGCGGCGTTGTTAGATTCAAAGGACTTATGTTTATACCATATATTGGTAATCCGCTGACAATGTTCCGAATTGGTGATTGTAGAAGTTGCTTCCTAGCAGGTCCAGTGTAGACACGGCACAGGAGCCAAGCATGCAGTTTTAACAAAGTTTTATTTTGCATAGATTGTCTAAGTCTTTCTCCAGTAGAACGTGACTTTTCAGTCACGTCCGTATCCTCTCTCCTCCCCTGCTCTCGGCCGCTTACTGTTAAAGACAACAGATGATTAGATTAACACGTACCACCTGTGAAATCTAATCACCTATCAGCTGTTTCTCGCCGTCAGCACATCAGTCAATCAATGTTTATTTATATAGCCCTAAATCACAAGTGTCTCAAAGGGCTGTACAAGCCACAACGACATCCTCGGTACAGAGCCCACATACGGGCAAGGAAAAACTCACCCAGTGGGACGTCGGTGAATGACTATGAGAAACCTTGGAGAGGATCGCATATGTGGGTAACCCCCCCGCCCCCCTCTAGGGGAGACCGAAAGCAATGGATGTCGAGTGGGTCTGGCACATGCCCCACCCCCATCCGATGGTGCTCGTCCTCAGCACTATAGACAGAGGCGGTGACCTTTGCTCCTGCAGGCGCGCTGTCCACACCTCCCCCCACAGTGATGTCACCAATTGGGGACATTCCAAACGGACCGTTTGGAGAAGGAAGATAGGAACGCAATATTGTTTTATAAATATCTCCCCTCAGGCTGGGGGATATGGACAATAACTGATATCCTGGTATTTTTAGTTCAAATGGCAATAAATAGTATATACCGGTATCTTAAGAAAAGGTGCAAAGTACTTAAGGTTGCCTGTTTTTTAGTTAGATAACCAGTGTAGAGAGTGCTTGGTCCGCATTGCCGGCAGTAAGTCGGACACGTTTCTAATGAGGGTTGGAGTCCGCCAAGGCTGACCTTTGTCACCGATTCTGTTCAAAACTTTTATGGACAGACTTTCTAGGCGCAGTCAAGGCGTTGAGGGGATCTGCTTTGGTGGCTGCAGGATTAGGTCTCTGCTTTTTGCAGATTATGTGGTCCTGATGGCTTCATCTGGCCAGGATCTTCAGCTCTCACTGGATCGGTTCGCAGTCGAGTGTGAAGCAACTGGATTGAGAATCAGCACCTACAAGTCTGAGTCCATGGTTCTCGCCCGGAAAAGGGGGGAGTGCCATCTCCGGGTTGGGGAGGAGACCCTGCCCCAAGTGGAGGAGTTCAAGTACCTCGGAGTCTTGTTCACGAGTGAGGGAAGGGTGCATCGTGAGATCGACAGGTGGCTCGGCGCGGCGTCTTCAGTAATGCGGACGCTGTATCGATCCGTTGTGGTGAAGAAGGAGCTGAGCCGGAAGGCAAAGCTCTCAATTTACCGGTCGATCTACGTTCCCATCCTCACCTATGGTCATGAGCTTTGGGTTATGACCGAAAGGACAAGATCACGGGTACAAGCGGCCGAAATGAGTTTCCTCCGCCGGGTTGCGAGGCTCTCCCTTAGAGATAGGGTGAGAAGCTCTGCCATCCGGGAGGACCTCAAAGTAAAGCTGCTGCTCCTCCACATCGAGAGGAGCCAGATGAGGTGGTTCTGGCATCTGGTCAGAATGCCACCTGAACGCCTTTCTAGGGAGGTGTTTAGGGCACGTCCGACCGGTAGGAGGCCAAGGGGAAGAACCAGGACACGTTGGGTGGACTATGTCTCCCGGCTGGCCTGGGAATGCCTCGGGATCCCCCGGGAAGAGCTGGACGAAGTGGCTGGGGAAAGGGAATTCTGGGATTCCCTGCTTAGGCTGCTGCTCCCGCGACCCGACCTCGGATAAGCGGAAGAAGATGGATGGATGGATGGATGTTGAGAGTGCTCATATTATTTTTGTTGTAAGTAGTAGTGTAATGTGTTGTTTATTCTTATAAGGTCATTAGTTAGCAGTTACTATGTCAAAGCAGTTTTCGTTCAATTTGTTCATTAACGTTAGGCTTACAGTCTCACGCTTGTGCGTGGGGATAGATGGAGCTTCTCCTCGCTCACTGCGGCAAAGGCTGCTGGCTTTTCAGTTTGAAAAATACTCTTCGGCCACCCAGCCGCTATACTAGGTTAGTACGCACGGGCTATGGGGAGAGGCACTTTCAAGCCGAGGAGTAGGTTAATGTGACCAAAATTATCACGATTATCATTGCTATCGTGGTATGTTTCAAAAACGACTTATACTGAAATCTTTTAACCAAGTTTTATTAAAAAAAAAAAATAACAACATATTTAAAATATATGTACCTCAATCATTATAAACAAAGTAAAATGGCAGAAACAAAATAACATCCATAAGTACAAATAAATGTGAAAATTGTGCAATTATGCACAGTATGGACATAAGACGTAACTGCACTTTTTGTCCATATCGATAAAAATAGTGTCACACTTAGGGCTGCAAGATTATGGCCACAATAATAATGATGATTATTTTCATCAATATTGAAATCACGATTATTAATCACGTTTATACATTATATTAGATACAACGGTCTTGAGTGGGGTGTGAACGCGATGCCATCATGTAAATTGTAATGTCTAAAAAAAAGGCTATAGATAAACGTTAACCATATATTTAAAGACAAATATTTGTGTTTATGTGTATTAGTAGTATACACGTTTCAGCCTTTTCTTATTACATGATGCCTTTATCTCCACGTTTACATGTTTGAATGAATGAATTAAATAAGTTTATTTCGGTCATATAATCAACCATCAACCATTTTGTGTAATCAGTTCAACAGTACAGATTATACATATTTAACAATCATAGACATTTACACATAAAACGGAAAGAAAAAGAATGACCGAAAAAGGAATAGGCTGAAGCCAAAGTTTATATTTGCCAATCCTTTACCTTCACTGAAAATAAGATTACCTGGAACATCAACGTTCAAAAAAATCAATGGGATGAAAGTAATTGTGGGGCAGCACTCCGGCTTCCTCCCACCTCCAAAGACATGCACCTGGGGATAGGTTGATTGACAACACTAAATTGGCCCTAGTGTGTGAATGTTGTCTGTCTATCTGTGTTGGCCCTGCAATGAGGTGGCGACTTGTCCAGAGTGTACTCCGCCTTCTGCCCGAATGCAGCTGAGATAGGCTCCAGCGACCCCTTAAGGGACAAGCGGTAGAAAATGGATGGATGGATGAAAGTAATTGTTACTATATTTTATAATTTTCGATTATTTCACCTTTCAAGGCTTTCTTAAACCTTAACAAAGAACTACATGTCTTCAACTCATCACTGAGCTTGTTCCACCATTTAACTCCTAAAACTGAAATACATTTGTATTTTATATTCGTCCTTACTTTACCTATTTCAAAAATCAATATCCCCTGTAAATTATAGTTTTCTCCTCTTAATTTAAATAACCTAAGAATACAAGCTGGAAGGCTGTTGTTCTTTACTCGAAACATAATTTCCATTGCTTTTAAAAACACAATATCTAAAAAATGTGTTTATAGAGAGGTATTTTCTAAGTTATTTACGTCGACATGTACTAAATGTACGTACATGTGCAGAAACATGTTGTACACCATAAAATATTACCAAAATGCAATGTCACATGAATGATTTTTAAAGGCCTACTGAAACCCACTACTACCGACCACGCAGTCTGATAGTTTATATATCAATGATGAAATCTTAACATTGCAACACATGCCAATACGGCCGGGTTAGATTAGTAAAGTGCAATTTTAAATTTCCCGCGAAATATTCTGCTGAAAACGTCTCGGTATGATGACGTTTGCGCGTGGCGTCACGGATTGTAGCGGACATATTGGGACAGCATTGTGGCCAGCTATTAAGTCGTCTGTTTTCATCGCAAAATTCCACAGTATTCTGGACATCTGTGTTGGTGAATCTTTTGCAATTTGTTTAATGAACAAGAAGACAGCAAAGAAGAAAGCTGTAGGTGGGAAGCGGTGTATTAGCGGCCGGCTGCAGCAACACAACCAGGAGGACTTTGAGTTGGATAGCAGACGCACTACCGTGAGTACGCAGCTTTGGCTTCCAAACATTTGATCGCTTGCCCGTACGTGCGTGCCGCTATGTGCATGTCACGTTCGTAACTTTGGGGAAATATATGTGCTGTATGAACTTTACGGAGGTGAACAGTACTTTGGGCTGTGGGATTGAGTGTGTTGTGCGGGTGTTTGAGTTGTATTGGTGGGTTATATGGACGGGAGGGGGGAGGTGTTTGTTATGCGGATTAATTTGTGGCATATTAAATATTAAATACAAGCCTGGTTGTGTTGTGGCTAATAGAGTATATATGTGTTTATTTACTGTTTTAGTCATTCCCAGCTGAATATCAAGTCCCACCTGCCTCTCACAGCATCTTCCCTATCTGAATCGCTTCCACTGCCCTCTAATCCTTCACTCTCACTTTCCTCATCCACAAATCTTTCATCCTCGCTCAAATTAATGGGGTAATTGTCGCTTTCTCGGTCCGAATCGCTCTCGCTGCTGGTGGCCATGATTGTAAACAATGTGCAGATGTGAGGAGTTCCACAACCGGTGACGTCACGCTACTTCCGGTACAGGCAAGGCTTTTTTTATCAGCGACCAAAAGTTGCGAACTTTATCGTCGATGTTCTCTACTAAATCCTTTCAGCAAAAATATGGCAATATCGCGGAATGATCAAGACACATAGAATGGACCTGCTATCCCCGTTTAAATAAGAACATTTCATTTCAGTAGGCCTTTAAAGTAATAACTGTGTTATGAAAAAACCCCACAAGATAAAGCCTGATAAACAGGCTTTGTTACTTCTTCAACAACACTATGTGGTTTAGTGCAACAGTTTGGCCAACACAAATAAACATGAGTGCTACCCACCACATCTAATACACAATCTGTGTGCCTCACTGACAAAACAGCTTGTATTCAAGTCGATGAGATGACAAAACATTTGAGCTAGTATCGATGTTGTAGGAATACTGACAAAGTTAACAGTTTTGGATCATATCGTTTTAAAAAAAAAAAGGGAGTTGGCACTCAGCAAAGGTAAGGAGAGAAAACACGTTCAGCACAAAGGTCTTTCAAGGTAATTAATGCATTTATTTTTCAAGCCTGTGAAAACTACTCTGATTTTGTTTAGCTGTGTGCGTTTTTGAATCTCCGTTTCGACATCTCTGTGTGGTATTTGCATGTTCTCCCTGTGTGTGTGTGGGTTTTCTCCAGTAGTCCGGCTTCCTTCCACATTCCAAAAACACTGTATTTTCCGCACTATAAGGCGCACCGGACTATAAAGCGCACTGTCCATGAAAGGTCTATTTTCAAACGTTTTGCATTCGCCATCTTTATATAAGGCGCACCGGATTACAAGGCTTTCTAATCTAAACAAAACAGTCAGATAAGTGAGTCAGTCAAACTTTATTTCACACGTTCACAACGATTTTTCATTCGTAAACATGTCAAAAAAACAGTCTGATACTGCTAAATCCAACACTAGCATATTGACAATAACTCTCGAAATTGTTCAGTTGTAAACACGTAAAATACAACAGAATACTCTCAGTTTTTTAGTTAATTTCTTGTCCACAAATCCCTCAAATTCTTTATCTTCAGTGTCCGAGTTCAGCAATTGTCCGAGTCAGTGTCAGTGCTGTTACCTGCCCGTTCAGTGATGATTGCGATCTTCGGGAAAGCTCGAACCGCAGACTGATACCTTAGCCCAGGCTTCCCCAATCCATTGGCAGATAGTGGCGCAAGTTGTCCCTGTCTTGGTGAATGGAGTTCTTTAGTTAATCCAACTGGAATGATGGCAAGCTTCGAATTAGTTTATCATTTTGATAGAATCGGTGAGATGGGCACCTACTCAGTGGCCTAGTGGTTAGAGTGTCCGCCCTGAGATCGGTAGGTCGTGAGTTCAAACCCCGGCCGAGTCATACCAAAGACTATAAAAATGGGACCTGTTACCTCCCTGCTCAGCATCAAGGGTTGGAATTGGGGGTTAAATCACCGAAAATGATTCCCGGGCGCGGCACCGCTGCTGACCACTGCTCCCCTCACCTCCCAGGGGGTGAACAAGGGGATGGGTCAAATGCAGAGGACAAATTTCACCACACCTAGTGTGTGTGTGACAATCATTGGTACTTTAACTTTAACTTAACTTAACTTAACTTGAGTCGCAGATCAATAGGGACGGAGATTTGTGGAAAAAGCCATCCGGTCTCTCGACGTAAATTTATTTCAGCCACTCACTTATTATTTTTAGTCTGATTTCTCAATTAATGTGGTTTCTTCCAATTTCACACCTACATGTAAAGTCCCACTTTACATGCACTATCTCTAACGCGACTGTTGGCCATATGCTGTGTACCTCTCGTACGCTATGGGGCGATAGTGGTCATTTCAGATCGTTTAGCTATTTGTAATCTTTTTTGAGTTGTCGTAAAGAGCGGCTCCCCTTCGGAGAAAGTAGCTCACTACACCAATCGCATAATCCTCGTGTGTTCATCCGATTTTTAAAAAGTACAACATGATCAAATTAGGGTGGTTTTTCGAGTAGGTTCATGCAGATAATTGTTTTTCTTTAATGCATGTGAATATACTGAGTGAAACTGTAAATATACTGTATGGGCAGACATGCAGGGTGATTCAAAAAGAATACGCCAAAATCATCATGCATTAATTCAGTTCTAAAGCATTGGAATAGACTGAATCAATGGTCATTTGATACTGCAGTCATCCAAGTTTTTATTGTGTTACAATGTAATGTAATCCTTTCGGCGCCGTTCAATTGTAGAAAGAACACGTGTTTATTTACCCTCAAAATGGCAAATAACGGCAGCAATAAACACGATGGATCGCGACATCCTGGGGCGCGTTTGAGAGAGATTCTAAATTTAATTCAAATTTTTTTAATTAATCAATCCAACACAATTATACACAATAATACCATAATAATACAATTCCAATTCCAAAACCAAACCCGACCCAGCAACATTCAGAATAGCAATCAACAGAGCAATTGAGAGGACACACAAACAATCCATCCATCCATCCATTTTCTACCGCTTGTCCCTTTTGGGGTCGAAGGGGGGGGGGGCTATCTCAGCTGCATTCTGCCGGAAGGCGGGGTACACCCTGGACAAGTCGCAACCTCATCACAGGGCCAACACAGATAAACAGACAACATTCACACTCACATTCACACACTAGGGCCAATTTAGTGTTGCCAATCAACCTATCCCCAGGTGCATGTCTTTGGAGGTGGGAGGACGCCGGAGAACCCGGAGGGAACCCACGCAGTCACGGGGAGAACATGCAAACTCCACACCGAAAGATCCCGAGCCCGGATTGAACTCAGGACTACTCAAAGAAGTCACACAAAAATGAATAATATCAACAACAGTATCAATACTAATAAGAATTCCAACATAGCAGTGATTAGAAATCCGTTATTGACATTATCATCACAGCCATTTATAAAAAATAATAATAAAAACATTAAAAAAAAAAAAGATCAATAGTGTCACAGTGTCACACTTGCATCGCATCTCATAAGGTCACACATTGTGTCTAATATTTTCCACAGAGATAAAATAAGCCATATTTTAGGAATTCTCATATCGTCTTGATGTTGTCCGTGCCAAATTGATGTACAACACATGCGTTCAAGCTAAGTTTAAGCAATTTTAAATTTCCCGCTAAACTTCCGGTTGAAAACATCTTTGTATGATGACGTATGCGAGTGACGTCACTAGTTAAACGGAAGTATTGGTACACCTTTGAATCCAATACAAAAAAGTTTTCATCTCAAAATTCCACAGTATTCTGGACATCTGTGTTGGTGAATCTTTTGCAATTTGTTTAATGAACAATGAAGACTGCAAAGAAGAAAGTTGTAGGTGGGATCGGTGTATTAGCGGCTGGCTGTAGCAACACAACCAGGAGGACTTTGACTTGGATAGCAGACGGGCTAGCCGACGCTAGCCGACGCTAGCCGCCGACCGCACGGATGATCGGATGAAGTCCTTCGTCCTTCCGTCGATCGCTGGAACGCAGGTGAGCACGGGTGTTGATGAGCAGATGAGGACTGGCTGGCGTAGGTGGAGCGCTAATGTTTTTATCATAGCTCTGTGAGGTCCCGTAGCTAAGTTAGCTTCAATGGCGTCGTTAGCAACAGCATTGTTAATCCTCGCCAAGCTGGAAAGCATTAACCGTGTATTTACATGTCCAGGGTTTAATAATATTGTGGATTTTCTGTCTATCCTTCCAATCAGGGGTTTATTTATTTTGTTTGTATCTGCATTTGAGCCCGATGCTATCACGTTAGCTCCGTAGCTAAAGTGTTTCGCCGATGTATTGTCGTGGAGATAAAAGTCACTGTGAATGTCCACTTTGAGTTCTCGACTCTCATTTTCAAGAGGATATAGTATCCGAGGTGGTTTAAAATACAAATCTGTGATCCACAATAGAAAAAGGAGAATGTGTGGAATCCAATGAACCCTTGTACCTAAGTTACGGTCAGAGCGAAAAAAGATACGTCCTGCACTGCACTATAGTCCTTCACTCTCACTTTCCTCATCCACGAAACTTTCATCCTCGCTCAAATTAATGGGGTAATCGTCGCTTTCTCGGTCCGAATCTCTCTTGCTGCTGGTGTAAACAATAGGGAAATGTGAGCAGCACTCCAGCCTGTGACGTCACGCTACTTCCTGTAGGGGCAAGGCTTTTTTTTTTATCAGCGACCAAAAGTTGCGAACTTTATCGTCGTTGTTCTCTACTAAATCCTTTCAGCAAACATATGGCAATATCGCGAAATGATCAAGTATGACACATAGAATGGATCTGTTATCCCCGTTTAAATAAAAAAATGTCATTTCAGTAGGCCTTTAATCTAGTAAAACAGGTTTTTCCCACTTTTACGAATAATTATATTACTCGACAGTAGTCCACAGGACAACACAACTATTGACCTTGGAAAACCATTCCATAAACAAATTACTATTTCCCTCCTCTCATAGATAGATTTCTTTCAGATCTTTCCATGTTTATTCATGAACGTTCATGCTCCTTCACAGTGACAGCTTTATCTTTGATAGCTTTCTCCCAGGACAATACGGGAGCTCTTTTTTGTTTGTGAGACAGCCGGATGAGTACAACTGGCAGCCATATTACAACTTCACAAAGGCTGTGTTTTACCCTCGGCACTGGTATGAGTGGTATTGTCAACAGTTGTAGGCGGAAGTATAACTGGGTTAATTAGGGCCAAGAAACTCATTAGTCAGCACAGAGGGGAATATGTAAAGTTTGTCTGTTCCTGTTTTCCTGCTTTGACAATGGTTTTGGGGTTTGCTCGCAGTCAACTTACAAAGTGGATCCTGCTGAAATAATTCAAAGAAATGTTTTAATCATGTTTTCAATCCCCCATAGTGGTATAGGTGGATAGTATTCCTTTATTTCCCACACATAGATTTACGGAGTTGATCTAATCTAATATGGTTCTGCAGGTAAGCGTACACATTTTAGTTTATGTCATGGAGACATAATAACACTGGCAGCCTTTTGTCCATTCTAATCAGTTTTTCGTTTGATTGGTTTTCTCTCTTGGAACAGTTTGTTTGGTCAGGTGTGAACAGAGTTGGCGAAATTGTGTGAGGACCAAATGCATTTAGACCCATATACAAAAGGTAGTGGTAGATAAACAGCTGAAGCCCCAAATCCACTTTCGTGACAGGCTTCCACGAAAAAGTAAATACTGTGGTACCTCAACCTTTGAGCAGCATTGCGTTCCACGGCCTTGCTTGTAACTCAAATCAGCAAATTAATTGAAATCAGTTTGATCCATTCTTTATCATGTCGCATGCCTTTAAAATAAAAAACAACATTTTAAATCGGAAATACTGTTCAAAACATTACTATAGCATTTACTACGAACAACTACAGCAGTTTTATCAAATAATGTAATAACATTGTTCTGTATTTACTATTTATCTTGGGGAACAGATTTTTGTAGATGCCTCTTACGGGGCAGCTTCTAACAAAATGAACGATGAAATCGTTGTTTATGTTGCACATGGATATTTGAGTGACGAACCGGATAAGTTATATGCGATACGTATGTCTGTGTACAAAAGATAATTCAGTAGCATCCATTTCTGACTCCATTGGTTGAGACAAAACAAACTGAAACTCGTCAAACACAACATCTGTAGCTTCTCGATATTTTGGTGGATAAATGTTTTATCATTTGGACGTTTGGTGTCTTTGGCTGCATGGCGTGGATGATGGCTCCTGCTTCGATGTGATGTGGACTGAAGCTGCGGCTTCTTCTTTGCACTAACTTTCTCAGTTTCTGTGATTGAGAGGCAGCATTGTGTCGATCTCTAAGCAGCGCTCAAAATCACGCATCGACTGTCTAATTAAAACGTATGATTGTTTATTGTCTAAACAAAGCAAAAAGAGCAATGCATTACCTCTTTATTGCTTAAACGACACAACCATGTGACAAATAGTACTTCAACCAACGGCTCATTAGTTAAATTATGCTCGCAACTTAAAGTATAGCAAATGCAGAGAGACGGTTCATATCTCAAATTACCCATAAATTGAGGTACCACTGTATATGGGAAACACTGGCTTATCTTTTTTAAGACAGGTGGTGTCAGGGTTTCTGTTATGTCTGCAGGAGGGAGTTGACGGCACAGACACAAGGGGGCAGTAAAGCTCTCTGTATTTATTATATATATAAATACTATATATATGGCTCCTGCTTCGATGTGATGTGGACTGAAGCTGCGGCTTCTTCTTTGCACTAACTTTCTCAGTTTCTGTGATTGAGAGGCAGCATTGTGTCGATCTCTAAGCAGCGCTCAAAATCACGCAGCAGCTGTCTAATTAAAACTTATGATTGTTTATTGTCTAAACAAAGCAAAAAGAGCAATGCATTACCTCTTTATTGCTTAAACGACACAACCATGTGACGAATAGTACTTCAACCAACGGCTCATTAGTCAAATTATGCTCGCAACTTAAAGTATAACAAATGCAGAGAGACGGTTCATATCTCAAATTACCCATAAATTGAGGTACCACTGTATATGGGAAACACTGGCTTATCTTTTTTAAGACAGGTGGTGTCAGGGTTTCTGTTATGTCTGCAGGAGGGAGTTGACGGCACAGACACAAGGGGGCAGTAAAGCTCTCTGTATTTATTACTATATATATAATAAGCAAACAATAATATACAAAATCAACTAGAGAATGGAGTGTGACCAAAAACCCAAAGAGTGTGTATGGTGTAAGACTAAGTGTAGGAATTAATTGCTGAGCGTTACCAGAGTGATGAGTGAGGAAGCGGACAAATCCAAAGGGGCTAGGCAGAGAAGGTCCGTGTGTGAGCGGGAAGTCGAGATCGGTCAGTCCGGGAAGCAGGGGGAGAAACGAGGAATGACAAGATGCACAGCTCGACACGTGGAACAAAGGCAGAGGGACATCAACACAAGGTTACGTTCTGGCGACGGATAGCAGGTTGAGCAGGCTCTTGAGAGCAGGACCTCTCATTCGCGCCAGGTGCATAGATTGCCGGCGATTGATTGCAGCTGCTCGCTGACGCCGGTCAGCGCAGCACACAGATGAATGCGCACTGATGCGCACCCGAGCCGTGACAGTTTCCCCTAGAATGACAAACTACCTTTGGCGGTAGGGGCGTGGTTAGGGGGTGTGGTTACCATGGCGTCATCGTATAATTTGCTATGATCATATGATTTTCTTTAGAGGCTTAAACAAATGATATACATACATTCACAAACAAATCAATGTTTGTAATTAGCATTAACATATACAGTGTTTCCCATAAACTGTCAAGATACCTGTGGCGGTGGGGGCGTGGCTATGGGCGTGGTCACCATGACATCATCGAGTGATTTGCATAATTTACCACAATGATATGATTTTCTCTAAAAAGGCTCAAAAAATGTATACTTACTAATTAATAATAACAGTTTTGTTTTAAACGTCCATCCATCCATCCATCCATTCATTTTACATGATGAATACACAAAAGATAACTACTACAGTATCAAATTAGTATTAGTATCTGAAGCACCGTCTCCACGTGTGTTTATTGACAACAGGGTTATAACCTAGACACGTTAGCTCGTCGGTATGGTAACAGGTGACTGTTACTGCGTGCGTCTGCCCCGGCCCCCGAGTCAAACAGCGGTTAATGAAGCAGCGTCAGGCTGCTCACCGTCAGTGAAACGCTCGGTGAAATCGCGGATTAACGTTAAATATATGACGAGCCGCGAGCGATGCAGCTATAACCTATCTCACCTGGTAGAGCACCCGCTGCGGCGACCCAGTTCGATCCCACCTGACAGTCGCTTTGCTCCGCGTCAATCCCCCCTCTCACCCTTTCTCCCCCCTCCCCTGTCTCTCTCCAGCTGTCCTTTCAAAATAAATGCATTCAAATCCCGAAAATAAAAATTAAGAAAATCCGAGTCGTGGCGGACGTAATTCTTTCGTGGCGGCCTGCCACAAATAAATGAATGTGTGGGAAACACTGATATATTTATTTGTATCACATAGTTTTGCTTCATGATTGTTTTGTACTTAGTTACCTTTTAGTGACTTTTTTCAATAGCAACAAATCTAGCATCTTGTTCTGGTATTATAGACTTTTTATGACATTACGTTTGCTTCGTGCTCCAGTTCCGGTTGGACTTTCTCTCCTTAAAAGCTGCCACTGCACATTTTTCAGATCGCTGTCCGTGGGTATATCTCGGATATATTAAAGTATGTCCACATCTAATACATGCTGCCTCCACTGCAGACAATTCTGTGCATCTTGTCAACATCATTACAACACCCGGTTTTGGCAGCACTGTTCCGGTGGTCTGTCTTTGTTCGGCTGCCAAATTTTCGGTACATCACTAGTCAATAGTGCACAAATAATAGGCTATATATATATATATATATGTATTCATACTGTAAAGACCTGCTGGTGGTAATGTTTTATGTTCGTGTGCTTTTGATTTGATGTTCATTGTTCCTATGATCGCAAACACACTGTCCGTGCCTAAAAGGGATTTGGCAGAGAATGAGGAACGGTTGTGTGTCTAGGAGTCAAGCACGGAGACAGACTTGTGTGCACAAAGGGAATACCTGTTGGAATTGGGCCGGATGTTAGCGTAAGATTGGCAATAAAAGTTGAAAGTAGCGTCAGACTTTGTGTTACTTCTTCTGGAGGCTACAATCCATTATATTACTTTGATTTGTTTTCACGTAAAAACCCTATTTTTAAGGCGCTGTGCCACAATCCAATACATGAAAGCTGGTGTGGCCAACCAGTCACGGACCAAGAGCCACATCATTTACTGTGTTACCGCCAAGAGCCACATTATACACATGGGCACACATTAACATCCCCCCAGCCCTTCCTCACACACACACATGCACACACACACACACACACACACACACACACACACACACACACACACACACACACACACACACACACACACACACACACACGTTTGCTTAGCCAGATTTATTATAAATGTCACACTACATGATAATGACAGAAATTGACTCCTACAGTACTAAGAGTACAGGCCATTCATTTTCAACAATGAACATTGTGTGCACTGTTTTACACAGACAAACTCCCAGTTCGACCAAGTCCAAAAGGCTGAAGATTTGAAACTTGGAAATGCGCTAATGACGCCTGACATTTAGGGCAAATGGACTGTCATTTCTGTAAGCAAAAATAGTACTTAAAGGCCTACTGAAAATATTTTTTTTATTTAAACGTGAATAGCAGATCCATTCTATGTGTCATACTTGATCATTTCGCGATATTGCCATATTTTTGCTGAAAGGATGTCCAGGGTGTACCCCGCCTTCCGCCCGATTGTAGCTGAGATAGGCTCCATCGCCCCCCGCGACCCCGAAGGGAATAAGCGGTAGAAAATGGATGGATGGATGGATGGATTTAGTAGAGAAAATTGACGATAAAGTTCGCAACTTTTGCTCGCTGATAAAAAAAAGCCTTGCCTGTACCGGAAGTAGCGTGACGTCACAGGAGCTAGTATTCCTCACAATTCCCCGTTGTTTACAATGGAGCGAGAGATTCGGAACGACAAAGCGACGATTACCCCATTAATTTGAGCGAGGATGACAGATTCGTAGATGAGGAACGTTACAGTGAAGGACTGGAGAGGCAGTGATGGACGTATCTTTTTTCGCTCTGACCGTAACTTAAGTATAAGCTGGCTCAATGGATTCCACACTCTCTCCTTTTTCTATTGTGGATCACGGATTTGTATTTTAAACCACCTCGGATACTACATCCTCTTGAAAATGAGAGTCGAGAATGCGAAATGGACATTTAAAGTGACTTTTATCTCCACGACAATACATCGGTGACACACTTACCTACTGAGCTAACGTGATAGCATCGTTCTCAAACTAAGATAGAAACAAAAGAAATAAACCCCTGACTGGAAGGATAGACAGAAGATCAACAATACTATTAAACCATGTACATGTAACTACACGGTTAAAAATTCTCAGCCTGGTAAGGCTTAACAAGGCTGTTGCTAACGACGCTAAGGCTAATTTAGCAACTTAGCAACCGGACCTCACAGAACTATGATAAAAACATTAGCGCTCCACCTACGCCAGCCAGCCCTCATCTTCCCATCAACAGCCGTGCTCACCTGCGTTCCAGCGATCGACGGCGCGACGAAGGACTTCATCCGTGGGTTTGGCGGCAAGCATCGGCTAGGCGTAGTAAGTTGTCCTTGTTGTGTTGCTGTAAGTATTGTACTTAGCCGCTAATACACCGATCGAGCCCACCTACAATGTTCTTCTTTGCAGCCTCCATTGTTCATTAAACAAATTGCAAAAGATTCACCAACACAGATGTCCAGAATACTGTGGAATTTTGTCGAAGAAAACAAGAGGTTTTTGTATCGGGTCGATGGGGTCCAACCACTTCCGTCGATTTGGTGACGTCATGCGCATAAATCATATCCAAAGGAGTTTTTCAACCGGAAGTGTGGCGGGAATTTTAAAATTGCACTTTATAAGTTAACCCGGCCGTATTGGCATGTGTTGCAATGTTAAGATTTCATCATTGATATATAAACTATCAGACTGCGTGGTCGGTAGTAGTGGCTTTCAGTAGGCCTTTAAATACATAGTGAACATCTTAAAGTGGGAGGTCGGGCTGTCTTGTTTGTTGCCATCACATGCAGAATATATTAAAGTTAAAGTACCACTGATTGTCAAACACACACTAGGTGTGGTGAGATTATCCTCTGTATTTGACCCATCACCCTCACCACCTGGGAGGTGAGGGGAGCAGTGAGCAGCAGCGGTGATAATTTTTGGTGATTTGGTGATATCACCTCCATCCATCCATCCATCCATCTTCTCCCGCTTATTTAAGGTCGGTCGCGGGGGCAGCAGCCTTAGCAGCATACTTGCCAACCTTGAGACCTCCAATATCGGGAGGTGGAGGGTGGGGGGGGGCGTGGTTGGGGGCGTGGTTAAGAGGAGAGTATATTTACAGCTAGAATTCACCAACTCAAGTATTCCATATACGTGAGAACAGGCTGTCCCTACTCAGGTCCGCATTGAGCTGGAGGGGGCGTGGCCTCCAGCTCCGGCTGAATACCGGGAGTTTGTCGGGAGAACATTTCTGCCGGGAGGTTATCGGGAGAGGCGCTGAATACCGGGAGTCTCCCGGCAAAAACGGGAGGGTTGGCAAGTATGCCCAGACTTTCCTCTCCCCAGCCACTTCGTCCAGCTTTTCCCGGGGGATCCTGAGGCGTTCCCAGGCCAGCCGGGAGACATAGTCTTCCCAACGTGTCCTGGGTCTTCCCCGTGGCCTCCTACCGGTCGGACGTGCCCTAAACACCTCCCTAGGGAGGCATTCGGGTGGCATCCTGACCAGATGCCCGAACCACCTCATCTGGCTCCTCTCCAGGTGGAGGAGCAGCGGCTTTACTTTGAGCTCCCCCCGGATGGCAGAGCTTCTCACCCTATCTCTAAGGGAGAGCCCCGCCACCTGGCGGAGGAAACTCATTTTGGCCGCTTGTACCCGTGATCTTGTCCTTTCGGTCATAAACCAAAGCTCATGACCATAGGTGAGGATTGGAACGTAGATCGACCGGTAAATTGAGAGCTTTGCCTTCTGGCTCAGCTCCTTCTTCACCACAACGGATTGATACAGCGTCCGCATTACTGAATATGCCACATCGATCCGCCTGTCGATCTCACGATCCGCTCTTCCCTCACTTCTGAACAAGTGATATCACTTAAAATACTAAAATGTAATAAATAAATAAAAAAGGATAAAAACAACCAAGATATCCTGTCTAACTGGATTTGAATGCCAGGGAGTTAAATTTGTTTTTAGCCTAGATTTAAATTGGCTCAGAGACTGGGAGGACCTAATAGATAATGGAAGGTTGTTCCACAGTCTGGGCCCTGCTACTCAGAAGGCTCTATCTCCTCTGGTTTTTAGCTTAGTGTTTAGGACAGCAAGGAGGAGCTGGTCTGAAGACCTCAGGGTCCTGCTGGACAATAAGATAGGGTGGGGCTTCTTGGTGTAAAAATTTAAAAACAAATAAGTAACATTTTAAAAATAACTCTAAAAGTAACTGGAATCCAATGAAGGGAAGTCAGTACAGTTGTTTGGTTTTAGTTTAAAGACGAGCAGCAGAGTTCTGCAAGGGCTGCAGCTGCTGGAGAGAGCCCTGATCCAGGCCTACGTACAACGATTTACAGTAGTCCAGGCGTGACGTCACAAATGCATGGATAGCTCCTTCAAAGTCAGCCTGTGGAAGACACTTTTTTATTTTTGCAAGGACTCTTAACTGAAAGAAGCTAGATTTAATGAACGAGCTAATTTGTTCGTCCAGCTTAAATAAACTGTCAAAAGTATTTGGTACTGTAAGTAATAATACGATACCATCACAAAATCAATATATATTGCTTGCGTGTTGGTATTTTCTTGATATCGAGGAATAAATACAATGACAACCCAGATATTAGTTTTAGGTCAACCAGAAACGAGCATCATTATTAATTGCCCTTGTCTATTAAATGATCAAACTTAAACATTATGGAAGAATGTAGCAATTCATTTTGTAGCAATTTTAACCTAAAACAGTTCAAAAGGAACATCTGCTGCAGCAATATCGCACAGATGGGGTAAGGGGTAGTGCGGGACAGGAAGAATGTCACATAAACAAAATACATCCGATTAATTTTCAGAATAAATCGCTCAGTGTTTAAAAGGGATGTAATGGTATACACATCTCACGGTATGATATTATCACAACATTAAAGCCACAGTTGTGGTATATGTCCAAAAAATAGACATGGTAAAAATTAGGGGTGTGGGAAAAAATCGATTCGAATTCGAATCGTGATTTTCACGTTGTGCGATTCAGAATCGATTCTCTATTTAAAAAAAACTATTTATTTTATTATTATTTGTTTTCCTTTTTTTTTTTTTTAATTAATCTATCCAACAAAACAATACACAGCAATACCACAACAATGCAATCCAATTCCAAAACCAAACCCGACCCAGCAACACTCAGAACTGCAATAAACAGAGCAATTGAGAGGAGACACAAACACGACACAGAACAAACCAAAAGTAGTGAAACAAAAATGAATATTATCAACAACAGTATCAATATTAGTTACAATTTCAACATAGCAGTGATTAAAAATCTCTCATTGACATTATCATTAGACATTTATACAAATAAAAATAAAAGAACAATAGTGTCACAGTGGCTTACACTTGCATCGCATCTCATAAGCTTGACAACACACTGTGTCCAATATTTTCACAAAGATAAAATAAGTCATATTTTTGGTTCATTTAATAGTTAAAACACATTTAAATTATTGCAATCACTTGATAAAACATTGTCCTTTACAATTATAAAAGCTTTTTTACAAAAATCTACTACTCGGCTTGCATGTCAGCAGACTGGGGTAGATCCTGCTGAAATCCTATGTATTGAATGAATAGAGAATCCTTTTGAATCGGGAAAATATCGTTTGTGAATCGAGAATCGAGCTGAATCGGAAAAAAATCGATTTTGAATCGAATCGTGACCCCAAGAATCGATATTGAATCGAATCGTGGGACACCCAAAGATTCGCAGCCCTAGTGAAAATATTGTCGGGTGTACAATGAAGTGGCAGGAATGTTTAGGATAAACATGCACCTACTATAACTGAACACAACTATAATGCTCCAATGTTCTAATCATATTTATTACTACAAACATGTATTTTTAAGTGTTTTAAGAAAATATTTCAAAAACACTTACAGTTGAGTGTCTTAAAGTGACATTGTGTGTAACAAATACATACTTGCCAACCCTCCCGTTTTTAGCGGGAGAATCCCGGTATTCAGCGCCTCTCCCGACAACCTCCCGGCAGAGATTTTCTCCCGACAAACTCCCGGTATTCAGCCGGAGCTGGAGGCCACGCCCCCTCCAGCTCAATGCGGACCTGAGACTGAGTGGGGACAGCCGGTTCTCACGTCCGCTTTCCCACAATATAAACAGCTTGCCTGCCCAATGACGTCATAACATATAGGGCTTTTAGAGAGTAGAGTGCACAACTGCGCACACAACAAGGAGACAAAGCAGAAGAACGAGGAAATTACAGACATGGCGACGCCGTCGACGAGCAAGATGAAGAAATACGCTTGCAAGTTCCAAAACGAATGGAAACAAGAATTTCAGTTCATCCAGGACAGTTCGAAGGGGAAGGTGTATGTTGTCTGTAAATATGTAGAACAGACTTCTCCATTGAACACGGTGGCCGAAATGATATACTCATCATGAACGGAGAAGTTCAACAGGACAATACTGCCATCTAATGGATAGCCACCGGAACACTGACATTCAAGTATTTTATTTTTTTTTCTATGTAAATAAAATAAATACATATATATATATATATATATATATATATATATATATATATATATATATATATATATATATATATATATATATATATATATATATATATATATATATAGCTAGAATTCACTGAAAGTCAAGTATTTCATACATACTGTATATATATATATATATATATATATATATATATATATATATATATATATATATATATATATATATATATATATATATATATATATATATATATATATATATATATATGAAATACTCGAGTTGGTGAATTCTAGCTGTAAATAACCACGCCCCCAACCCCACGCCCCCCCACCCTTGACCAAGCCCCCTCCCCCACCTCCCGATATTGGAGGTCTCAAGGTTGGCAAGTATGAACAAATACAAAACAATAATGTTCACTTTATTGTCTTTCAACCTTTACTTTATGACAAGCACAGTGGCCCTTTTTTTTATCAGTCTGAAATTGCTGTTTCTCAGAAAAGTTAACAGACAATTTAACTTTTAATAATGCAAATACCACACAAACTGATATTGAGCTTTGCTGGCTTCAAATATATTTTCTGGGTGATGGTTTATAACATGGCAACTTGTCCGGCCCAGGGCGTACCCTACCTTCCACCCGAGTGCCGCTGGATAGGTTCCAGCCACCCACCGGCGACATCTAGAGAGGGAAGCAGTAGAACATTGTTGCTTGGATTGAGGATTTATACTTTTTTGGGGGGGGTGACGTGACCGGCTGGCTCTGGGTTGCCTTGGAAATGCCTGAGACGAAGTCTGCTTTGCAGAAAGCAGACTTTCTTACCTATGCTAAAGAGGTTATATTTTCGCCAAGGTTTGTTTGTCTGTGAGCAACATAAATAGTTATGGACAGATTTTGATGACATTTTCACAAAATGTCCAAACAAACAATTCCTATAATCTTCTACGAGTATGAACACACTTCACTTCCACACACCCCTACCTTGGCAGTAGGGGTGTTCTCAGACCCGGCCAATGCTAAAACAGCAGAAAAAACCTACACTTACCAAGTTTTCGTTTGATACCGCCACACGTCAAATAAATATTGTAAAGACTTTGAAACCGCAATACTGCTGTATCTACAATACTGTTACATCCCTAGTGTTTAATAATACGTTAGTTACTCATGTTAAATGCACAATTTTCAGACCAAGTCAGGTCCACCATTCTCCTCCTGCTTTCCAGTTGAACCTTCTGCTTGTTTGTTTTTGAATTGATTCCATTAACTGTCTCGCGCCAATGTTCATGTATTCACGATGACAATCTCGTCACTGCTGCTGTCTGGCGGAGTGAAGCCGCGCCATGCTCCGCAGCAACCGATGAGTGTTGGAATTTAGGGGTAAGACTTAATCTATGAACATCATTGCAACACATTTTGTTTAGTGGCCGCTATACAAAGTAAAAATGAAAATATCCCAGAATGCAAAATAGGTGGTTTAAAACAAAACATAAGATGGGTTTGACGGTAATTTTGCTGTCCACAATGGAATTTCTCAAAGCCAAACGTATTGTTGACGAATTTGTAGGGGTGTAACAGTACGTGTATTTGTATTGAACCGTTTCGGTACGGGGGTTCCGGTTCGGTTCCGAGGTGTACAGAACGAGTTTCCACACGGACATATCAAGTAGCGTAACGCACGTTGTGTAAACAATGCACACCGAGGCACAACGCACGGCTTGCTAGCAGCTAACAGGCTACGATAGACTGACCATACGTCCTCTTTTCACCGGACATGTCCTCTTTTGCGGAGCTGTCAGGGCGGAGTTTCTTAAATGCCTCAAATGTCCGGCATTTTGAGTTAGGGTTGCGTGTATTTTCTATGTACGTTCAGGGTTAAGAAGGGGTTAACAACAAAATAAATTGTGTGCGCAGCAGCATTGGTGAGGGAGGGGCAGAGACAGAGAGAGCGAGAGAGTTATGATAAACGCGCTTGCGTCGCCAGGCTCTGCTTTTTATCCGTAGATTTATCAGATTTAATTTTTTATTATCTATAGCAAGGGTGTCAAAAGTGTGCCCCTGAGGCCATTTGCGGCCCACAGCTAATGTTTTAAAGGCCCACGGCACTTTCTAAAAATACTATTAAAATAAACAAAAACATAACAAAAGTGAAATAAAAAAGCTTAAAGGTTAAATGTAATTTAGAAAAAGTTGCAATGTTGACTAATAAAACAAAGCTTGTTTTTTTTTCTGTCAAACTGTCATTGCTCAAAACATAATATTGAATCAAAATCAATATTATGAATTATTGACCTATCCAAGGTTCCGATTACTTCCCATCAAATATTCCACTAAGAAAAATATTTTTGGTGGAAGATTTTGTAAATTTGGTAAATAAATAACCCAAAAATTTATATTTTATTGTTTTCTTACTGTACCGAAAATGAACAGAACCGTGACCTCTAAACCGAGGTACGTACCGAACCGAAATTTCTGTGTACCGTTACACCCCTACGGATTTGGTATCAAACCTCAATATTCCAAAGAAAAATTCTGTCCACAGGTTTTATTTCTAGAAATCTGATTTCAAAATGCTTGAAAAGGAACTGCAATGGGGGAAAGTACCAAGTTCATAGAACATAAACTCATTCAACTGAGCTGTGAAACACCGTAAGTCTTTACCTTAACCCAGGCATGCTGTAGTTTTTAGCGCGTCCATATGGAGTCCACTGACAGATAAAAGTTAGAACTATGCCGGGGTTTTCTCTTAATTTAACTGAATGTGGCGCACCGCCACAGCTAAATCATGGCTGCCACACCTTGATTAAATTACATTAATATAATGCATTGTAGTCTCCAGAATAAGTAAAACGTCCGACGCTCGCTATTTTTAACTTTTATTGAGAATCTTATGATAACAGCTGTATATATATATATATATATATATCCTTTTTGGCGCACCGCTGAAAATAGACTTTATAATATAAAACAAGACGCACGCAATTGTCTGGAGTGTAGTCAGAATGTCTGCGATGTGAACATACTTTAATATATCCCAGATATACCCACGGACAGCCATCTACAAAATGTGCAAATATTAAGAGGACAGTGGCGGCTTTTAAGAAGAGAAAGTCTAACTGGAGCAGCAGCGCAAAGCAAATGTGACGTCATGCTCTCTGCAGCTCGCTTTTGGTCAGGGACATCGAGGGACAGAAGTAGAGCCTCTAAATAGGAGTACAATCTATAATAACATCAGAAAAAGATACTAGATCCCGTTGTTTTTAATAGAGAAAAATCACTAAAAGTCTCGAGACACTAAAACAATCCTCAGCAAAAAATATTGCACAATAAGCAGCAACAATTGAAAATAGAACAAAACAATATAATCCAAAAACATATGTTAATAATAATCAATAACACATATTTGTTTTAATGTGTTACTGTATACATTTTTTGAGCCCCAACAGGCATCTTGGAAACCGTGTATGCCAGACCTGGTCATTCTGCGGCCCGCGGGCTACATCCGGCCCTTTGTGCGTCCCTGTCTGGCCCGCGTGAGGCCAATTATAAATTACAAAATACATTTAAAAAAGTATCTATGTCAAGTGTGCAATACAACGGTGCTGCTTTTGTTTTGAAAAGAGTTATTTGTATTACTTCCGTGTGGACGTATGCGCGTGCGTGATTGTGAGTGAATGTGAACAGCTGCTATCACAAATTACAAAATAAAGTTGAAAAAACATCTATGTCGTGCGCGCAATACAACTGTGCTGCTTTTATTTTGAAAAGTGTTATTTAAGGGCGTATGTCCGTGTGTAACCTGTGAGTGAAGGTGCACATCGACAAGTGATGCACGGTTTACACCCGAGACGCTAAAAAGAGAAAAGTTGATGACGAATGGCGTGTTTTCAACAAGAAATGGACTGCCAAGCAACGTTCCCTCTAAGGTGCGCGCACTGCTCAAGCGTCCTCTGCGCACAGCAAATATATGCCGCGCACCAAATCAAATCCCATCTGAATTCTAAACAAAATAAACACATTTATTCTGTGTAATTTTGCAATGCAACTCTGAGTGACAGTGACAACAAGCGGCCCTAACGGTGTTCATCAACACCGTTCAATTGAACACCGTTCAATTATTGTAACGTCTATCGAGATGCTTCGAGGCCAGGAATTATATCGATCACTTTATTGAGCAAAACTTTTTATATTCGGCCATAACCACACCAAAAACATGAGTAAAACACTTCTATCTCGAAAAACTAGTCATTTTCTGCCGTACAAACCAGGCCAAAACCAACTTGTCATCTGTCACCAACACGCATACCACTAAACCGCTGGTGCGTTTATGGCCACACAAAAAGTCGGACAACTCAAACACCACACAAAGTTACACTATGACTCCTCAGTTAAAAGTGTGCTTATTTTACTGTCATTTACTATTAATGTTAATTTATTGATATTAATCATGGAATGCTGTTACTAGAGAAAGTTACAGGAATGCACACTTCATCCTATGCTTACATTTCATTGTGCAACATGAGGATGTTTAAGGGGAACTAAATTTGATCTCTGAAAGGGGTACAAATAATTTCCAAAGCAGTGCTGTTGTTATAAAGTTAAGTTAGGTTAAATGAAAGTATTATTATTATTATTATTATTATTAATCTTACGGTATATATCAAAAATAATATTGAGCAAAATTTAATTGAAATATTGTCGATGTGGCCCTCCAGCAGTGCTCGGGTTGCTCATGCGGCCCCCGGTAAAAATTAATTGCCCACCCCTGGTGTATGCACTACTTTTTATTAGAAATGGCAACAGCAAAGGATTTTAACAGGCATGTGCATGTACGAACCAGTCTGCCCCACAACAAGAGGATAGAGAAAAAGATGGAACTTATTGACTACCACTTTTGACTACAACTTGATACAAATAGCAGAATCAGACAAAGCTCTTTAGGTAAACCTCTACCATATATGTAAGTAAGGCAAAATGTGTCCTTAAAGTCTCAAATTCCAAACCGCTCGTTCAGAGCAAGTTTTGAAGGAGGCAAGATTGTTTTATAAATATATTCGCCATGCCTCCATGGTTGAATACAATTTTTGGGGACCTTATAGGCACCCCGAATACACAAAAATAGATACGAACACGTAGTAAAAGTTGGGTTGGCATAATAGGACCCCTTTAAAACAAGACTTTGTGCTGAAATTTTGCCCCAACATATATTTAGATTTCTTATAGCGCCTCACCTTTTGATGTGTGTCGCAGCCACTGGAGGAACACACAAATACACACCACAGACACACCATTAAGGTCACAGCTCACAGCTCCAGCTTGGCATCCTCCAATAAGTGCAACAGCTGTTTAGAAGCTGAATGTTTTCATTTCTCTTAGTCTCCAATGAGAACGGCTGCTGCAACTCTCAACGATGGCGCCTGGGATCTCCAAAATCTCATCAAGTGTACTGTGTCCTTTAAAAAGGTGAGCTTCAAGCTCCAACAGTGCAGTGAGCAACCAAGATCCCTGGTGGAAACTTTGGGAGCAATTCAAGAAGTGTCGCATTCCAGACCCAAAATATTTAGACATTTTGGACTACTGGATTGGTCGATTGGTATGTGTTATTTATACAATTAAAGTTATCAATTAAAACGTACATACAGTCTTTAAATAATATAGTTCCAGAATTTAAAATCAGTCAAATGATTACAAAAACCAACTCTGTTCCTAAAACGTATTATCGGTTTATTTGTTAAAGGTGCTGAAAAAGTACTTATACACACAATTAAATATTTTACTTTGCTTTATTTATGTTGTATTTAATAATAAACAAACATATTTTCCTTGGCAGAAGAAACATTGCTTTTTCCTGAATCAAATCCAAGATCGATGACAAATCAAGACAACGTTCAACATTAGGGTCTCTTTTATACATCAATACAGCTTGTACAGAAAATGTATTTGTTTATTTTCGAACTAGTTGTTCCATACTTGCCAACCCTCCCGTTTTTAGCGGGATAATCCCGGTATTCAGCGCCTCTCCCGACAACCTCCCGGCAGAGATTTTCTCCCGACAAACTCCCGGTATTCAGCCGGAGCTGGAGGCCACGCCCCCTCCAGCTCAATGCGGACCTGAGACTGAGTGGGGACAGCCTGTTCTCACGTCCGCTTTCCCACAATATAAGCAGCTTGCCTGCCCAATGAACGGAGAAGTTAAACAGTACAATACTGCCATCTAATGGATAGCCACCGGAACACTGAAATTCAAGTATTTTTATTTTTTTCTATGTAAATAAAATAAATATATATATATATATATATATATATATATATATATATATATATATATATATATATATATATATATATATATATATATATATATATATATATATATATATATATAGCTAGAATTAACTGAAAGTCAAGTATATATATATATATATATATATATATATATATATATATATATATATATATATATATATATATGAAATATATATGAAATACTCGAGTTGGTGAATTCTAGCTGTAAATAACCACGCCACCCCCAACCCCCACCCCCTACCCCCACCTCCCGATATTGGAGGTCTCAAGGTTGGCAAGTATGAGTTATTCTGTTCAGGGTCATTATTGCGAGGTAAGGGTATAAACCCTGTGATGTCTGTCAGTCACAGGACACATTTCATTGGCATGATTGATTCAATCACATCAAGAAAGACAAGTCAGTTAGATTGATCCAATTGTGGATTTCCACGAATCCACAGCAGATGCTCAAGCCTCTAGCACAGATGCTGTAAATGTCCACAAATATTTACTTCTCTCTTTAAAGGCCTAATGAAATGAATTGTTTTTATTTAAACGGGGATAGCAGATCCATTTTATGTGTCGTACTTGATCATTTCGCGATATTGCCATATTTTTGCTGAAAGGATTTAGTAGAGAACATTGACGATAAAGGTCGCAACTTTTGGTCGCTGATAAAAAAAGCCTTGCCTGTACCGGAAGTAGCGTGACGTTGCAGGTTGAAAGGCTCCTCACATTTCCCCATTGTTTACACCAGCAGCGAGAGCGATTCAGACCGAGAAAGCGACGATTACCCCATTAATTTGAGCCAGGATGAAAGATTCGTGGATGAGGAACGTAAGAGTGAAGGACTAGAGTGCAGTGCAGGACGCATCTTTTTTAGTTCTGACCGTAACTTAGGTACAAGCTGGCTCATTGGATTCCACACTCTCTCCTTTTTCTATTGTGGATCACGGATTTGTTCTTTAAACCACCTCGGATACTATATCCTCTTGAAAATGAGAGTCGAGAACGCGAAATGGACATTCACTGTGACTTTTATCTCCACGACAATACATCGGCGAAGCACTTTAGCTACGGAGCTAACGTGATAGCATCGGGCTTAACTGCAGATAGAAACAAAAGAAATAAACCCCTGACTGGAAGGATAGACAGAAGATCAACAATACTATTAAACCATGGACCTGTAAATACACGGTTAATGCTTTCTAGCCTGGCGAAGCTTAACAATGCTGTTGCTAACAACGCCATTGAAGCTAACTTAGCAACGGGACCTCTCAGAGCTATGCTAAAAACATTAGCTATCCACCTA
Source organism: Entelurus aequoreus (assembly GCF_033978785.1). Classification (NCBI taxonomy): domain Eukaryota; kingdom Metazoa; phylum Chordata; class Actinopteri; order Syngnathiformes; family Syngnathidae; genus Entelurus; species Entelurus aequoreus. The sequence continues at coordinate 41,636,886 of NC_084749.1, read as the reverse complement.
CGCCAGCCAGCCCTCATCTGCTAATCAACACCCGTGCTCACCTGCGTTCCAGCGATAGACGGAGCGACGAAGGACTTTACTCGATCATCAATGCGTTCGGCGGCTAGCGACGGATAGCGCGTCTGCTATCCAAGTCAAAGTCCTCCTGGTTGTGTTGCTGCAGCCAGCCGCTAATACACCGATTCCACCTACAGCTTTCTTCTTTGCAGTCTTCATTGTTCATTAAACAAATTGCAAAAGATTCACCAACACAGATGTCCGGAATACTGTGGAATTTTGCGATGAAAACCAAGCTTTTTGTATTGGATACAATGTGTCCGAATACTTCCGTTTCAACGATTGACGTCACCCGCATACGTCATCATACATAGACGTTTTCAACCGGAAGTTTCGTGGGAAATTTAAAATTGCACTTTATAAGTTAACCCGGCCGTATTGGCATGTGTTGCAATGTTAAGATTTCATCATTGATATATACACTATCAGACTGCGTGGTCGGTAGTAGTGGCTTTCAGTAGGCCTTTAAAATTGGTGTCAATATTCTTTATTTTGACATATCTATCGCTTCAATTGGTACCACTGTATTTAAAGAAATGCTAGAATGGTTTAGAATCATTGACCACTGTAAAAATGATCAATTGCTAGAAAAAATTAAACATATACACTACCGTTCAGAAGTTTGGGGTAGCCTTCATTTCTAAGAACAAGAATAGACTGTCGAGTTTCAGATGAAAGTTCTTTTTTTCTGGCCATTTTGAGCGTTTAATTGACCCCACAAATGTGATGCTCCAGAAACTCAATCTGCTCAAAGGAAGGTCAGTTTTGTAGCTCCTGTAACGAGCTAAACTGTTTTCAGATGTGTGAACATGATTGCACAAGGGTTTTCTAATCATCAATTAGCCTTCTGAGCCAATGAGCAAACACATTGTACCATTAGAACACTGGAGTGATAGTTTCTTGAAATGGGCCTCTATACACCTATGTGGATATTGCACCAAAAACCAGACATTTGCAGCTAGAATAGTCATTTACCACATTAGCAATGTATAGAGTGTATTTCTTTAAAGTTCAGACTAGTTTAAAGTTATCTTCATTGAAAAGTACAGTGCTTTTCCTTCAAAAATAAGGACATTTCAATGTGACCCCAAACTTTTGAACGGTAGTGTATATAATTGTTTAATATGCATATTTACAAATATATATAATCTGCATGAAAAACAGGACCTTGTCATTAGTGTCAAAAAATGATAGCTTGTATTTGCTGACACATTAGTTTTCTGTGCAAATGTGTGTGTTTATATTTACAGAGAAATAACTGTATTCCAACTGAAATGTATTCATCAAGAGAATGATACAAACTAACATCCATCAGTAATTGGTGAAGATCTGTAGACGACACAATGCCATACTTTGCCTCCGCCAATATTGGCTTTTTGTGTCTTTATGCATGTGCTGATTACATTCTTATGTAAGCTTGAAAAATCCACTTCCCTCCTCGTTTGCACTCTCCACACAATTCTATTTAGATGGCCTCACAGAAACAAAAATAGTTCATTTTCTGAAGACGTTCCAAACAGCCCTGGGTTGTTTCTTTCCCACGTTGCGAAAAATTATATCTGAGTCAATCCACCGGCGCTTGGTGCTTGCTTAAAAAAACATCTTCCCATTGTAGCACCATTTTTTTTTTTTTTTAGATCTGTTGTTGTTGGACTAACATTTCAAATATCATTTGATGAAAAGCATGCTGCATGTAATCTAAATTATGACACGTTGTGTCCCTGTAAACTGGGAATGTTGTGTATCTGGTATCATTCAGGCATCTGACAACAAAGGCTCAGCGGATGGCTTTGTTGGACGATAATGTGATTATGAAGCTGGCATGGACCTGTCTGGGAATGATGAATGTTTGCAGACAGCACTGCCATAGCAAGTGTGCAAAAACATGCAGGATGCGAGTCAAAAGGGGGATTTAGAGATATTCCAGAATGCAGAGGAGGAAGCAAGTGGGTGGTTTGACGAGGGATACACCAAAGAAACAAAGTCAAAGGTGTTTGCAGGGAAGAAAAAGGGCAAGTGAACAATACAGAGCAAATCTCCTGTTCACCATCCACAATCTCCTAAATCAGTTATTTGGACAGTTGCCTGCTAGGTTATAGGATTATAGAGGCCCTTTTATGTGCTGCTGTGTCCTGCTCTGAAATTAACATGCCACAGCATGTACGTTTCACCCGTAACATAAAGGTGTTAGTCAGGTTGCATGCCGATGCCTTTATCTATTGTTGCAATGTTGTGTCACTATAATGACATTCGTATGATAGTGATCATACATCTTCGCGCATTAGAGGTAATTAAATTGCACAAGGTGTCATGTTTTGACAAAGTGCTACTGAACAGATAGACAAGGCTTGTGCTTGAGCTAGGGCTGGGCGATATATCGAATATACTCGATATATTGTGGGTTTGTCTCTGTGCAATGTGGAAAATGACTATTTCGTGAGTATCTGAGTATATGCTTTCTGAGGTCACTATGTTCACTGCTCACTAGGGATGATGTTTGATAAGAAATTATCGAGTTCGAGCCTATTATCGAATCCTATTATCGAACCGATTCCTTATCGATTCTCTTATCGAGTCCAGATAGGTTGTTGTATATGGAAAAAAACACACAATATTTGGTTTAACAAAAGTTCGCTTTTATTATATAAGAAAAAAAGAAAATCTAATAAATAAATAAATATTGACTGTTACCCCCCTAAAAAAATAAAATGAAATGAATGAATATTGACTGTTGTTACCCAAAGTATATTAAGTGGGATTTTTCAGAAAAACAAATATATACAGTAACACAAAAACAACCTGTCTCTGTGATCACTATAGGTGTATAAATAATAATATAGTGTTAAATAAAATCAGTCCCTTGGGCACAAAACTGAAAATAATACAGCTCTCCAAAAAGTGCACTTCTGCTGCTATTTGACATAACTGTTTCATCATCATCATTCATCATTTTTATTTATCTCCTTCATTGATGTGCATCTTTGATAGACAATTATACCACAATTATTCAGTTACACCGTTACACACCAATGCCTGAGAAGGAGCAGGATGAAGAAAAATCTTATATTTTCCTGCCCCCTTCACATAATACATAGTCTTACTTAATGATATGTGAACCAACAATTACATCCAAATATAACGAAAACAAAACAAAACAAAACAAAACAAAAAAAAACACAAGTGCAAAACTTCATGAAGTACAAACCGAACAAAAATACAAAAGAAGTAATATACAGGTACACCTCACAGGATGATACAAAACAGATACAAAACCAGGCAAAAAACAAGTAAATTAATAAATATAAAGCAAAATGTAAACACTTATGGCTGTCCATATGATTTTATTGTTCTGTCTTTATATATTTTTTTCAATTTGAATATATTTTTACAATCTTTTATCTCATTATAAAGAGAATTCCATAGTTTAACCCCCACCACTGATATACACATTTGTTTTAAAGTTGTCCTTGCATACTGATGTTGGAAATGACCTTTTCTTCTATGCTCTTCATTCTCAGAAGTGATGACAAACATTTTTTGTAAATTTGCTGGTAATGTTTTGCTTTTAGCCTTAAACATGACACATAATGTCTGTAACTTTACTAGCTCCTGTAATTTCAATAAACCTGAATTAATGAATAATATGTTAGTGTGTTCTAAGTAATCTACTTTATGAATAATCCTTATAGCTCTTTTCTGTAGTTGATACAATGCCTTTATGTTACTCTTATATGTGTTCCCCCACACTTCCACACAGTAGTTGATATATGGCAATATAAGTGCACAATACAATATACGCATTGCCCTATAATCTAACACATATTTTACCTTATTTAATATAAAAATACTCTTAGACATCTTTTTCCGCAGATGTGCAATATGAGATTTCCATGTCAGACCGTCATCCAGTATCACTCCTAAAAATCTAAGTTCAGAAACCCTTTCAATATCTATTCCATTTATTGACAATTTGATCGTTTCCTCCCTTTTCCTCTTACCAAAAATCATGAACTTTGTTTTTTCTACATTTAATGATAATTTATTGGCATCAAACCATCTCTTAAGTTTAATCATTTCCTGTTCAATAATTTTTGATAATGCTTTTAAGTCGTGTCCCGAACTATAAAAGTTGGTGTCGTCCGCAAATAATACAAATTTCAATAACTTTGATACCTCACATATATCATTAATATATAAAATAAACAATTTTGGTCCCAAAACCGAACCTTGTGGAATTCCACATTCAATCCTCATTTGTTCAGATGTATTACCCATAAAATCCACAAACTCTTGTCTATTATCTAAATAACTTCTTAGCCAGTCTAAAACTACTCCTCTCACACCAAATGAATACAACTTGGACAATAATATAGAATGATCTATAGTATCAAATGCTTTTTTAAGATCGATAAATACCCCTATAGTGTATTTCTTATTATCAGTTGCTGTTGCTATATCCTCAATTATATTCATTACAGCTGAAGCAGTGGATCTATTGGTCCGGAATCCATACTGGCTCTCACTCAACAGCATGTTCTTTTCAATAAAACTATCTAATTTTTTTACAAATATTTTTTCAATTATTTTAGAAAATTGTGACAGTAGTGACACTGGTCTGTAATTAGTGAATCTATGTTTATCTCCCGTTTTAAAGAGTGGAATTACCTTTGCTACCTTCATTTTATTTGGAAAGGTCCCTGTTTGAAAAGAAAGATTAAAAATATAACAAAGAGGTTTGATGATACAGTCAATAGTCTTTTTTACAATTATCATGTCTATACCATCACTGTCTGTTGATGTCTTATTTTTCAGTTTTGTTACCACCGATACAATTTCATTTTCACTAACATCTCCTAGAAGCATGGACTGTAGCACTTTGCTTCCCCCTCTCCATCCACTCTGTATATCTTTATGTTCTCCAATACTCTCTGCCAATTTGGGTCCAACATTCACAAAAAAAGAATTTAATCCGTTTGCCACTTCATTCATATTTGTTATCATCTTATTATCCTCATTGATAAAATGGCTTGGTGGGTTTGTAGGCCCAGATGTTTTTCCTATTACCTTGTTCAGAATATTCCAAGTTCCTTTGATATTGTTTTTATTTTTTTCTAGTAAATTATTATAATATTCTCTTTTTGCTTGTCTCATTATTGTTATCAATTTGTTTTTGTAAACCTTATATTTTGTTTCAGCATCCTTTGTTTTTACTTTTATGAAATCTCTATAAAGTTTGTTTTTCTTTTTACAAGCATTCTGTAGTCCCTTTATAATCCAAGGCTTTTTATTGTAGCTGTCTCTTTGTTTCCATACATTCGGACAATGCTTTTCATACAATGATAAATATATATTAAGAAAAGCCTCATATGCAGCATTTGCTTCTCCCCCATACACCTCATTCCAGTCTGTTTCAAATAAGTCCTTCCTAAACCTATTTATTGCCTCTTCAGTTCTTTTCCTTACATATCTATGAGTTTTTTCCTCCCTCTTTTTATCAATTGGACAGTCATAAGTAAGAAACACAGGTAAGTGGTCACTTATATCATTAATTACTAGTCCACTTTTTATATTATTTTTTATGTCATTTATAAAGATGTGATCAATTAACGTTGCACAATTTGTCGTTATTCTACTGGGTTTGGTGATCAATGGATAAAGCCCTCTACTATATACCACATCCAAGAAGTCTCTTGTTGATTTATTTCTGGGTGAGCTTAGCAGGTCTATGTTATAGTCGCCACACATGACAAATGTTTTATTTTCCTTCACCTTACACAATAATTCTTCCAAACTATCATTAAATGCTTCTACTTTAGACCCAGGTGTCCTATACATACACGTAACAATAACATTTCTCTTCTTTTCTAATTCTACCTCTACAGTTACACATTCAAATAAATCATCAATTACCACTGTCATACATTCCACAGGTCTACATTTCAATTCACAGTCAACAAACAGGGCCACACCTCCTCCCTTCTTGTTTCTTCTACTACAGTGATACAACTCATACCCGTCAATGGAGAAATCGATACCTCTGTCTTTATCGATCCATGTTTCAGAAAGTGCTATTATTTTGAATTTGCCATTTAGAGTCTTCAGGTATTCGTCAATCTTTGAGAAATTTGCATATAAGCTTCTACAGTTGAAATGTATTAAAGAAAATGTATTATCTAAACTAACATTGTCATTGAATTGTTCCTCTGTGTAGTAGTCACATGTAGCATTGATTGAGTTGAACAGATGGTTTTCTGGGTCAACATCATTTTCAAAGTCATACAGTTTATAGTCCATGTATTCAGCTCTTAGAAACTTTTGATTCTCAGTTGTCTCACCTTCTCGCTGCGTAGCCTTCCCCGTCTCCAGCCAAGGATGAGCCGTGTCAGTCATAAGTCTAGCAGGTCTCATCTATATTGATCCAAGTCGTTTGTTATGATGCTTTGACATTTTTGCACTTTATTTCTTTATTGAAAGACAATTCTATGAAGAGAAAAGTTGTTTGCAAATGTGGTTACAATGCTAAAATATGAAAAGTTAAAGCTAAAAGAAGAAATACACTTTATTGAGTTAAAATCTTTCTTTATAGGGGGAAATATGTGATGTTATGAGCTAGGGAAAATAACAACGACACTACCCAGCATGCAACGGGAGTGACGAGCATGCGCGGTAGCCCCGAAAAGTGTTGCATGTTGCCACCCGGCAGCTAAGAATGAGTTTATGAGCAAGCTGTGAAAGTAAACGTCAAGAACTCAGCCAACACGCCTCGTCTGCATTATTTATAATTAGACAGACAACACATATACAGTGTGATTTTGTTTTGTTTACAAGGAAAGAAAAACAAAAGTTAAAAAAGGGAGATGTGTTGTATATATATGTATGTGCTGCGGTTGCTTTAAGAACGCTGCGACAGCTGCCGTAAAGGAGGTGCGTTGCTAGCCTGGTTGCTATGTTTCCGGTTGGTGGTAAAAGTGTTTGTCATGTGTTTGTACCCTGCTCAAATCTCTCAGTAAAGTTATTCATTGGATTATACCTTTTGTTTTGAACTTTATTACACCTTGGAGCGCTTTTTCCGGTCCATTGTTTTTCCTGCTTTCCCTATCTGCGCCTAATGACTGAGCTACGTGACGTCATTTCTTGTGATGTCTCAAAGGGCATTTCTGATAGTGGTCTCGATAACGGGTACCGGATCTCAAAAAGGGATTCGAGTCCGAGGACTCGGTTCTTTTCTTATCGAACAACCGGGAAAACCGGTTTCGAGTATCATCCCTACTGCTCACTGTACATATCCTACGAAGTCAGACCTACACTGTTTCAATGTCCATTTCTCAGGTGATATAATTGTTGATGACTGAAGTGCTGATATCAACCAAACCTAACCCCCCCCCCCCGCCCCAACCTCCTCCACATCCCACCCACCGGATTGTAAATAATGTAAATAATGCAATGTATATACTCTGATGATTAACTTGTGTGATGACTGTATTATGCTGATAGTACAAACCCTGTTTCCATATGAGTTGGGGAATTGTGTTAGATGTAAATATAAACGGAATACAATGATTTGCAAATCCTTTTCAACCCATATTCAATTGAATGCACTACAAAGACAAGATATTTGATGTTCAAAGTCATAAACTTTATTTTTTTTTGGCAAATAATAATTAACTTAGAATTTCATGGCTGCAACACGTGCCAAAGTAGTTGGGAAAGGGCATGTTCACCACTGTGTTACATGGCCTTTCCTTTTAACAACACTCAGTAAACGTTTGGGAACTGAGGAAACTAATTGTTGAAGCTTTGAAAGTGGAATTCTTTCCCATTCTTGTTTTATGTAGAGCTTCAGTCGTTCAACAGTGCGGGGTCTCCGCTGTCGTATTTTAGGCTTCATAATGCGCCACACATTTTCGATGGGAGACAGGTCTGGACTGCAGGCAGGCCAGGAAAGTACCCGCACTCTTTTTTTACGAAGCCACATTGATGTAACACGTGCTGAATGTGGCTTGGCATTGTCTTGCTGAAATAAGCAGGGGCGTCCATGAAAAAGACGGCGCTTAGATGGCAGCATATGTTGTTCCAAAACCTGTATGTACCTTTCAGCATTAATGGTGCCTTCACAGATGTGTAAGTTACCCATGCCTTGGGCACTAATGCACCCCCATACCATCACAGATGCTGGCTTTTCAACTTTGCGTCAATAACAGTCTGGATGGTTCTTTTCCCCTTTGGTCCGGATGACACAATGTCGAATATTTCCAAAAACAATTTGAAATGTGGACTCTTCAGACCACAGAACACTTTTCCACTTTGCATCAGTCCATCTTAGATGATCTTTGTCCCAGAGAAGCCGGTGGTGTTTCTGGATGTTGTTGATAAATGGCTTTCGCTTTGCATAGTGGAGCTTTAACTTGCACTTACAGATGTAGCGACCAACTGTATTTAGTGACAGTGGTTTTCTGAAATGTTCCTGAGCCCATGTGGTGATATCCTTTAGATTGATGTCGGTTTTTGATACAGTGCCGTCTGAGGGATCGAAGGTCACGGTCATTCAATGTTGGTTTCCGGCCATGCCGCTTACGTGGAGTGAGTTCTCCAGATTCTCTGAACCTTTTGATGATATTATGGACCGTAGATGTTGAATTCCCAAAATGTCTTGCAATTGCACTTTGAGAAACGTTGTTCTTAAACTGTTTGACTATTTGCTCACGCAGTTGTGGACAAAGGGGTGTACCTCGCCCCATGCTTTCTTGTGAAAGACTGAGCTTTTTTTGGGAAGCTGTTTTTATACCCAATCATGGCACCCACCTGTTCCCAATTAGCCTGCACACCTGTGGGATGTTCCAAATAAGTGTTTGATGAGCATTCCTCAACTTTATCAGTATTTATTGCCACCTTTCCCAATTTCTTTGTCACGTTTTGCTGGCATCAAATTCTAAAGTTAATGATTATTTGCAAAAAAAAAAAATGTTTATCAGTTTGAACATCAAATATGTTGTCCTTGTAGCATATTCAACTGAATATGGGTTGAAAATGATTTGCAAATCATTGTATTCCGTTTATATTTACATCTAACACAATTTCCCAACTCATATGGAAACGGGGTTTGTATATATTTGTACCATGAATTGATTAACGTGGACTCAAACAAGTTGAATAACTTATTCGGGTGTTACCATTTAGTGGTCAATTGTACGGAATATGTACTGTACTGTGCAATCTACTAATAAAAGTCTCAATCAATCAATCAAACATTCTCACGCAGTTGCTTTTAGCTGCGGGCATTACACTACAGGCTTTTCTCACTCTTTCTTGTCTCTCCTTCTCACATACGTCACATACTCGCGGAGCAGAGAGGTAGCGGCATCGGTAACGTTAGCAGTGGCAGGTGGTGCTAGCGCAGCGGTGCGAGTGGTAATACGAGAGAGAGAAGGTGCGAATCTGGTAACAAATGGAAGAAGAATTAATTCTCAAGAAAAACGGCACAGGGTGCATCGTCTGGCGGGGCTTTGGCTTCAAGCGGGAAGATGTTGAACAGACAACCGTAATTTGTAAAGTAAGCGTTGCTACAAAAAGTAGCAGCACTACTAATTTGTACCATCATTTGAAAAGTCACCCGTTAGAGAATGAAGAGTGCTTAAAACTCTGCATGTCAACATCTCCGGCCGGTTCCACACCCAACAAAATGCCGAAGCAACCACTACTGACCCAATTGAGCCTGCCGTCTTCCATTCCCAGATCAACACTGTATGAAAAAAATAGTCAAAAACAGGAGACAACGTCCGCGGTAACCTACCACATAGCGAAAGACATACACTATTTGATTTCCTATTATGCAGCTCATTTTTATTTGACAGTTATTGAAATATCTTGTGTGACATCATGCAAAAAAGTGCACTTTATTTGTTTTAAAATATTGTAGTGGTGTGCTGTACAAAAAGTGCAATTTAATAGTATAACGTATTCAGAGCGGTAACAGCCAATCAGCAGTGCGTATTCAGAGCGCATGTAGTCAGTGCTTAGCGTTTAGCAGGTAAGCATCAGGCAGCGGACTCTCCCCAAATGATAATAAACACCTCCCAGTCAACTACTAGTAACATCACTATGAGCCCGTTGACCTTCTAGAAATATAAAAGGCAGCTCAGCTCGCTCGCAGTCCTGGCTTGAGGTGAAAGCTAATTCGCTTTTAGTGTAACGTTAGCTCATTTTGTGGTGTGTGTGTGTGTGTGTGTGTGTGTGTGTGTGTTACGGACATCAAAGCCCTGTCTGTCTGTTATTTCATTTTACCTTTTTCTGTGTTGATTGAGCTGTGTTGAAGCAGCAAAAAAGGACATTAATGTTAAATGAAGAGTTTCTGTCTCTGATAGTTGATATAATAATGTAACTGCATCATTAAGTCTACATGAAGTCCATGGTGTTTAGGGATGAATAGTCTCTCCTATTGCTATTGTGCCATTTTTTCAGCTATAGTTACATTAATCATTAGTAATGCAGCAGCCTAGTATTGAATGGCAGGGTCCCTGCTATCACATGTTGATACAAATATAACATTTACATAATAAATAAACTATAGGCTTCCCAAATGCTGTAATAAATTAAGCATGATGAGTTGACTTGAAACTGTGTAATGTTGCACTTTTTATATGTAGAAGAAAAGTTTTGTCATTTTATTTAATCTGAGCAACAACTTGAGGCAGTTTAATGTTGATTAACGTGGGCAGAATTATTATAGTGTTCCCAATAGGGCTGCAACAACTAATCGATTCAAATTGATTATTAAAATAGTTGCCGATTAATTTAGTCATCGATTCGTTGGATCTATGCTATGCGCATGCGCAGAGGTTTTTTGTTGTTGTTTTTTTTATTTAAAAAAATGTTGTTTTTTTATTAAACCTTTATTTATAAACTGCAACATTAGCAAACAGCTGAGAAACAATAACCAAAATAAGTATGGTGCCAGTACGCTGTTTTTTTTTCAATAAAATACTGGATAGGATAGAAATGTAGTTTGTCTCTTATATCCGGTTATTAATCGATTAATCGAAGTAATAATCGACAGATCAATCGATTATCAAATTAATCGTTAGTTGCAGCCCTAGTTCCCAATGTTAAAAGGATAAAGCCATTGTTTACAAATTTGGTAAATATATAACCCAAAGAAAATGTATATTTTGTTGTTTTCTTACTGTACCGAAAATTAACTGAATCGTGACCTCTAAACCGAGGTATGTACCGAACCGACATTTTTGTGTACCGTTACACCCCTAATAAATACAGTTTTGGTAAACTGACTTAGTTGTGATTTCCCTCTCTGCAGGAAAGTTTAAGATGAGCATATATTAATGCAGTATGTGACAAGAATGTTTTAATGTGGACACATAGAATCATCATACTGGTGTGATTATATGCATCACGTGTTCATTCAAGGCTAAGGCATAATATCGAGATATATATCGTGTATCGTGACATGGCCTAAAAATATCGGGATATTAATAAAAGGCCATATCGCCCGGCCCTAGCTTGAGCTCAAACAGAGACATTGGTAAGATTCATAAAATAGAGACAAATGTTTTGTTCTGTTCTATTGAATTTAGGGATGTAACGATATTGTAAATATCGCGTCATTTGTGTTTTTAAAAATGCTCGCAATATTGCCGTGGCATGTGACGATATCAATCGAGAACTCGGAGTGCTCCTGCAGTGTGTTTGTTATTCTTGAGCTGGGGTGAGAAGTAAACTACATATCCCATGAGCCCCTGTGCAGTGCAGGCAAGCAGAGCAGAACCTCCTGCCAAACTTAAATTAGAAGTATTGACGGCAACGTAACCCCTCATGCGGAAGCGCGGGCATACATAAAAAGGTTTGCCGACACTACACAAGTGCCAGTCGGAGAAAACAAGTACCATATTTTTTGGGCGCACTGCCGATGAGCGGGTCTAGTCAGGTATATTTTCATACAAAAGGCGCACGGATTACAGGGCGCATTAAAGGGATTATATATATATTTTTTTTCTAAATGTAAAATACTTCCTTGTGGTCATCATCAGTGGTCCCCAACCTTTTTGTAGCTGAACATTTGTCCCACAAAACGGCGCATCCTGAAGCAACAGTCAGAAAGCGGCTTAAAGATGATCTGTAAAACATAATCCATGCAACATTTTGACCAAAGAACCACCATTACATGTTATGTAGACCAGGGGTCTCCAACCACCGGGCCGCTGGTACCGGGCCGCGTAAGAAAAAAAATATTTTTTTTAAATTTTTTTTATTGATTTATTTATTTTTTTCATAAAGAAATACAATCATGTGTGCTTACGGACTGTATCCCTGCAGACTGTATTGATCTATATTGATATATAATGTATATATTGTGTTTTTTATGTTGATTTAATTTAAAAAAATATATATATACACTTTTTTATTTTTTTTAAAATTTTTTATTTATTTCTTGCGCGGCCCGGTACCAATCGGTCCGCGGACCCTGGTCTACATAACATATAATGGTGGTTCTTTGGTCAAAATGTTGCATTGATTATGTTTTGCAGATCATCTTTAAGCCGCTTTCTGACAGTTGCTTCAGGATGCGCCGTTTTGTGGGCGGTCTTATTTACGTGGCTCACCTTCGGTAGCGTCTTTTATTCGCCATCTTTGTTGTAGCGGTGTAGCGTGCAAGGACGGGAGTGGAAGAAGTGTCAAAAGATGGAGCTAACTGTTTTAATGACATTCAGACTTTACTTCAATCAATAACGGAGCAGCGTCTCCTCATCCGGACACAACAACCCCCTAAATGTGTCCCGTGAAAAACCGTCCGACTGGAACTCTCTAATAACTAAAGTTCCTTGGGTGAATAATGTAAACTCACTACACCGGTATGTTTTAGTGCTTTCATGGCGTGTTTACTGACAGATATAAGTAAGAACTTTACACTACTTTATATTAGAAATGGCAACAGCTGAGGATGAATGTCACATAACAAGAAAATAGAGAAAAAGAAGAAGATTATCGACTAAGGTGTCGGTACAGACTACAAAGGCGGATGCATGCAAATGTTCATGACTTATGCAGATTTTAAATACCAGACGGTAAGAAATGTTGCTTTTGCATAATATTGCGAAACAAAACACCAGATAATATGTCTTACCTTATACACACACCATAATAATACTCATATGTTGAAGCACAGTACAATCCATCAAGCGGTGCGGCTTCATAGCTTACCAAAGCTTACCAAACATTTTGATAGATTTTTGAGCGCCGTGTGTAATGTTCTTTATTTTCAATGGAACATATAACATTTTGGTGTTGTTTACTTGAGTCATATTGCAGACTACACGTAGCTCTAATGTGTGACTGCCATCTACTGGTCACACCTATCATTTCACCATGTACCAAATCAAATAGCTTAGAGGTCGGTAAGCACAACCGAAATTATACCGTCCATTAGGCGCACCGGGTTGTAAGGCGCACTGTCGAGTTTTGAGAAAACGAAAGGATTTTAAATGTGCCTTATAGTCCGAAAAATACGGTAATATGAGACGTTGCTTGATGAACCGTCACCGAGAAAATATCCATGATGTGAGATGATTACTAGAGATGTCCGATAATATCGGACTGTCGTTCGATTAATGCTTTAAAATGTAATATTGGAAATTATCTGTATCGGTTTCAACAAGTAAAATGTATGACTTTTTAAAACGCCGCTGTACGGAGTGGTACACGGACGTAGGGAGAAGTACAGAGCGCCAATTACCCTTAAAAGCACTGCCTTTGCGTGCCGTCCCAATTACATAATATCTACGGCTTTTCACACACACACAAGTGAATGAATCGCATACTTGGTCAACAGCCATACAAGTCACACTGAGGGTGGCCATATAAACAACTTTAACACTGTTACAAATATGCGCCACACTGTGAACCCACACCATACAAGAATGACAAACACATTTCGGGAGAACATCCGCACCGTAACACAACATAAACACAACAGAACAAATACCCAGAACCCCTTGCAGCACTAACTCTTCCGGGACGCTACAATATACACCCCCCGCTACCCCCCCAACCCCGCTCACCTCAACCTCCTCATGCTCTCTCAGGGAGAGCATGTCCCAAATTCCAAGCTGCTGTTTTGAGGCATGTTAAAAAAAACAATGCACTTTGTGACTTCAATAATAAATATGGCAGTGCCATGTTGGCATTTTTTTCCATAACTTGAGTTGATTTATTTCGGAAAACCTTGTTACATTGTTTAATGCATCCAGCGGGGCATCACAACAAAATTAGGCGTAATAATGTATTGATTCCACAACTGTATATGTCGGTATCGGTTGATATCGGAATCGGTAAATAAGAGTTGGACAATATCGGAATATCGGATATCGGCAAAAAAGCCATTATCGAACAAATACCCAGAACCCCTTGCAGCACTAACTCTTCCGGGACGCTACAATATACACCCCCCGCCCCCAACCCCGCCCACCTCAACCTCCTCATGCTGTCTCAGAGAGAGCGTGTCCCAAATTCCAAGCTGCTGTTTTGAGGCATGTTAAAAAAAAGAATGCACTTTGTGACTTCAATAATAAATATGGCAGTGCCATGTTGGCATTTTTTTTCCATAACTTGAGTTGATTTATTTTGGAAAACCTTGTTACATTGTTTAATGCATCCAGCGGGGCATCACAACAAAATTAGGCATAATAATGTGTTAATTCCACAACTGTATATATCGGTATCGGTTGATATCGGAATCGGTAATTAAGAGTTGGACAATAACGAATATCGGCAAAAAAGCCATTATCGGACATCTCTAATAATTACATTATTACACCTTCTCAGAATCAACATTCTCCAAACTAATACAAACATGTCCACTGCAGAGGACACTGCTTCTCACGAAGTTAAAAATAAAATAAAAAACAGTTAACTGAGCAATATGGTTTTCCAGTTGTTGCACTGGATATTTACAATGTCAATTTAAAGACGTTTAACTACATTTTAAAAATTATTATTAATTGCGTGTTACATGAAACACTGGATGTTTCTGCACCATTCTTTACACTTAAAATTAAATTATTTTTTATTTTTATTTTTTTTTTTTTTATGTCCTGCCCAGCTTCTCAGGCAAATCATATAGTTGATGTAGATGCCCACCAAGTCTTCTTGTATTATTTTTTTTTACCGTGGACCTACAGTAATACCGCAACAATATCGTTGCAGCTTTTCTATTCACTGTATGAGAATTCACTAATGAACGATGAACACATGAATTTCGAAAGGCTGTTGCCACAATTTACCTTTTAACAAAGGGAGTCATAAGAAAAGTAGTTAACTTTCTTTTATGTTCACATTTCAGTGTTACTAGTGTTGCTGTGACGGATTGTAATAGCGGAAAGAATGTAATCATGTTGGTTAGTACAGTGATAGTGTAAACAGTAGTGGAAGCTTGAGGCTAAAGCAGTGTGTAAGAGAGAGTCTATCACATTTCACACAGCAAAAATTAATTTAGTTCTTACTCGAACCATGTATCTGCATTGATAAGCTCATCAAAAAGCTATCATTCTCCGTTGTTTGCTCCCTACTTCTGCAAGAACAAAATTAAAGATTTAATTTACATAAATTACGACTCCAGAGCCGACTTGGAAAAATACTTTACCCGTAGCTCCTCCAAAGGTTTCACTGAAAGAAAAGTCTATATATAATATCCTGGTACGTTTATTTATTTAGGTTTTTTTCTCATCATAATTTTCTCATAGGGAATCTGTAACATAGCTTGGAAGTGATACGACTTTAATCAATCAATCAATCAATCAATGTTTATTTATATAGCCCTAAATCACAAGTGTCTCAAAGGGCTGCACAAGCCACAACGACATCCTCGGTTCAGATCCCACATAAGGGCAAGGAAAAACTCACAACCCAGTGGGATGTCAATGTGAATGACTATGAGAAACCTTGGAGAGGACCGCAGATGTGGGTGACCCCCCCTCCTCTAGATCAGACCATGTTTTTCAGGGTCCATTTACACAGTATCCTTCTAATCCGAATTATGACCAGAATAAATACATTTTGTACCCATGGTTAAAGGCCTACTGAAATGAATTGTTTTTATTAAAACGGGGATAGCAGATCCATTCTGTGTCGTACTTGATCATTTTGCGATATTGCCATATTTTTGCTGAAAGGATTTAGTAGAGAACATCGACGATAAAGTTCGCAACTTTTGGTCGCTGATTAAAAAAGCCTTGCCTGTATCGGAAGTAGCGTGACGTCGCAGGTTGAAGGGCTCCTCACATTTCCCCATTGTTTACACCAGCAACGAGAGCGATTCGGACCGAGAAAGCGACGATTACCCCATTAATTTGAACGAGGATGAAAGATTCGTGGATGAGGAACGTGAGAGTGAAGGATTAGAGTGCAGTGCAGGATGTATCTTTTTTCGCTCTGACCGTAACTTACGTAAACGGGCTCATTGGATTCCACACTTTCTCCTTTTTTTATTGTGGATCACGGATTTGTATTTTAAACCATCCTCTTGAAAATGAGAGTCGAGAACGCGAAATGGACATTCACAGTGACGTTTATCTCCACGACAATACATCGGCGAAGCACTTTAGCTACGGAGCTAACGTGATAGCACCGGGCTTAAATGCAGATAGAAACAAAAGAAATAAGCCCCCGACTGGAAGGATAGACAGAAGATCAACAATACTACTATCAGGAGACACCGAACCAAACTCTGGACCTGTAACTACACGGTTAATGCTGTGCCGCCTGTCGAAACCTAGCAATGCTGTTGCTAACGACGCCATTGAAGCTAACTTAGCTACGGGACCTCGTCAGAGCTATGATAAAAACATTAACTATCAACCTACGCCAGCTCTCATCTGCTCATCAACACCCGTGCTCACCTGCGTTCCAGCGATCGACGGCGCGACGAAAGACTTCACCCAATCATCGATGCGGTCGGCGGCTAGCGTCGGATAGCGCGTCTGCTATCCAAGTCAAAGTCCTCCTGGTTGTGTTGCTGCAGCCATCTGCTAATACACCGATCCCACCTACAGCTTTCTTCTTTGCAGTCTCCATTGTTCATTAAACAAATTGCAAAAGATTCACCAACACAGATGTCCAGAATACCGTGGAATTTTGCGATGAAAACAGACGCTGTTTGTATTTGGACACAATGGTGTCCCAATACTTCCTTTCAATCCGTGACGTCACGCGCAAACATCATCATACCGAGACGTTTTCAGCCGGATATTTCACTTTATAAATTAACCCGGCCGTATTGGCATGTGTTGCAATGTTAAGATTTCATCATTGATATATAAATTATCAGACTGCGTGGTCGGTAGTAGTGGGTTTCAGTAGGCCTTTAAATGTTGCACAAACTGACATACTTGCCAACCTTGAGACCTTCGAATTCGGGAGATTGGGGGGTAGTGGGGGTGTATATTGTAGCCCGGAAGAGTTAGGGATGCAAGGGATTCTGGGTATTTGTCCTGTTGTGTTTATGTTGTGTTACGGTGCGGATGTTCTCCCGAAATGTGTTTGTCATTCTTGTTTGGTGTGGGTTCACAGTGTGGCGCATATTTGTAACAGTGTTAAAGTTGTTTATACCGTCACCCTCAGTGTGACCTGTATAGCTGTTGACCAAGTATGCCTTGCATTCACTTTCTTGTGTATGCAGAAGTCGCATACAACATGTGACTGGGCCGGCACGCTGTTTGTATGGTGAAAAAGCGGACGCGTCGACAGATTGTAAAGGACGGTAAAGGCAGTGCCATCACGGCACGCCCTTAATATTGTTGTCCGGGTGAAAATCGGTAGAAATTCGGGAGAATGTTTGCCCCGGGTGATTTTCGGGAGGGGCAATGAAATTCGGGAGTCTCCCGGAAAAATCGGGAGGGTTGGCAAGTATGCAAACTGAACTTTAAATTTTTTCGATTATATGTTTTTCTCCTTTAAGTAGTCTGTGTGACTTTAGAATAAATATCCCATGCTCTAAATAATTTTTTTGAATATTCCAGAGCTGGACGATTTATGACAGAAAATCTAATTGCGATGTTTTTCTCCAATGTTGTGATTTATCATTTATATAATTGTAATAGTACTGTACTCGGAAAGTACATTTTTCGCTATCCTAAATAACAAAAAGAGCACACTACCAAGTCTAATGCCTTCTGATGTTGATTCTGATAAATAAACATATTGAAAAAATGTAATATAATTTTCTGTAAGTAAAGATTTTAATTAAATAAATGAAGTGAGTGTTTTTTTCTGTTGAAAAAACAATAGGTTGGGTTGTCTTTTGAATTTTTTTTTGCCATTACGACATTCTCACACGTTCATCCGTGTTAATGGGCTCACGTTGCCCATTCGGTTCAAAGCTGAAATATTCCCACAAAAGGACATTGGGCATTGTCATCATATTATTTTCCCCCTGATTTTTCTTATTTTGCGGTACTTTTCATTAGCAAGTAGCGTAGCTCTCTGTCCATGCTATTTTCCTGTGTGTGTAAGATGGCGGTCTCGCTCCCCACCCACACTGACAAAGATTGTGATTGTCTAAGGCCATGTCTACGCTAAGTCGTTTAACCCCTTAAACGAATAATTATTTAGCCTAAGCCACGTTTCAGCCACACTAAAATATCGTTTAAGATCCCCCTCCTCGGACATTTTTTTACACGGGTAAGTGCGCCGTATATTTCTTGAATCTCCGGCTCTTAGCTTTGTATGGACTCATTGATCGTTTACAAACTGAGTTCGGAGAGGAAGTGACGCCAGAAAGACCGCGCCCCACACAGGAAGTGATGTCAGAAAGAACGCACCACAGCCAGCTTCGTAACTCGGAGCTAACCACTGGAAATATGGAGGCGAGTCATCCAGACATACCCGTGTGTCTCATTCTTCTACATGTACAGACACTTGTGGAAGTCACACATGAACACTTAAGAGAACGCGATTGCAGCTATTTGGGATACAACACTTCTCAGACGGCAAGAAAACTTTCGAATTTCCGGGTCAGCTGTGACTACTTACCGAAAAACTTAAAGTTAAGTTAAAGTACCAATGATTGTCACACACACACTAGGTGTGGTGAAATTTGACCCATCCCCTTGTTCCACCCCCAGGGAGGTGAGGTGAGCTGTAGGCAGCAGCGGTGGCCGCGCCCGGGAATAATTTTTTGGTGATTTAACCCCCAATTCCAACCCTTGATGCTGAGTGTCAAGCAGCGAGGTAATGGGACCCATTTTTATAGTCTTTGGTATGACTCGGCCGGGGTTTGAACTGTTGCGTCGACCAGCTCTTCCTCCCAGGGTATCTAAGTTACTGGTCAATCCCAAGTTCTTTCAGATGACATATATGCTGAGTAAGAAGGACCATCAAGACAGAAAAATAATATTTTTAACAGTTTTACTAAAGCTTTAGGAGATAATTTTAACCAATACATTCATATTGGCTACTCTAGTTGATCTGACATTCAAACGGAAAAGCCAACTCCTTGCACACAAAGAAATCCCCCATCTCTCCCCCTCGCAACACTGATAAGGAACAAATGGGGGAGGTATTCACATTCCAAGGTTAAGACACTAAACAGGCATCTGAGGACCTAAAAAGAAACTGGTAGAATACACAAAGGAAAAGTACTACATACTCTAAACATGGCTATGTAGAAAGAAAGAACTCTTAAACATATATGCATCCTCCACAGAACTCACAACCTACCGATTTTAGGGCGGACACTCTTACCACTAGACCACTGAGTAGGTGGCCTAGTGGTTCGTGCTTTGTCCCTTCCTCCCGTGGATGTGATACAGGCAGTGTGTGACTACAAATATTGTTTTATGGATGTGACTGTGAAATGGCCAGGCAAGCGTGTGTGATGCCCGCATCTTCGCTAACTCCGCCATTAGCGCGCAGCTGAAAGATGGCACCATCCCCTCGTGTCCCAAACAACTGCTGGAAGATGAAGGTCCGGTCCCTGTTTTTCTTTTGGGTGACCCAGCTTATCCCCTGACGCCGTATCCGTCATGATCCGTGGCCCGGATCATGTGTTGTTATATTCTGTTAGTTTTGGACTCCCTTAGTTCTTGTTTTTGTGCACCCTTGTTTGTTTTTAGTTACCATGGCTGTTTATTGTTTCCACCTGTCTCTGATTGGTGCTTGGGACGCTCACCTGTTTCCTTAGCACTAATGAGAGGGACTATTTAATCCTGCATTTGCCGGTCAGTCAGGCTGACTTCATTCTGTCACGTGTGGGAGGTCGCAGCTTACTTCGGGGTTCGTTCTCCCGGGATGCAGACGGACCACTCCGGACAAGGCATGCAGGTAGGAACATGATTTAATCATAACGCGTAGTACCAAAAACAGAAAACAAGCAAAAGTGATGCGTACAGATCGCACGGGAAGCTAAGGAAAAAAATTATAGCTGGAATCATGAGCTAGGAAACACGAAGACCAAACGTAACAGGTTGCATATAGCAAACAATGAAGCCAGGCCAACTGACCGGCAAAGGCAGGATTAAATAGTGCCTTTGATTAGTGCTCGGGAAACAGGTGAGCGTCCCGAGCACCAATCAGAGACAGGTGGAAACAATAAGCACTCATGGTAACTAAAAACAAACAAGGGTGCACAAAAAAAGGAACTAAGGGAGTCCAAAACTAACAGAATATAACAACACATGATCCAGGCCACGGATCATGAAAATATCTCACAAAAGAATACCCCAACGGTGGAGTCAACCCACAACAATAGTTTGGGTAGTCTCTGTGCAAGTTTGGACGACTGAAGGCACACTTTGGTTCACTGCCCCGCCCCATGGACATTAACCAGACTGACCTACCATTGGTTGTGTATGCTTGTTTTGTACTCCATAACTACTGTGAAGCCATGAAGGAGCCACCTAACGAGCAGTCTGTGGTTGCCGCCATGCCTCGCATTGTCTACTTTGTCTACCCTCATGTCGATTCAAGATTTGATTCACGTGTGATGGCTCAGGTGTGATTCACTACAATAGGGTCCCACAGCACACTGGATTCCAGTTAATTGAAATACCACAACAATGGATATTGTTCAAAGGAGATACATTTTAATTTAAAAACTTGCACACTAAACACAGCAAACTATTTACAATATAGCTCTTTTAAATAACAACTTCACAGTGAAGTAAGTGGAGAGTTTGGAGAAGATGGACGCTCAGGTGGATTTATTTTATTTTTATTTTTTTCCGCACATGAGTACTAGGTCGCGTTGCGCCGGCGGACGGAGGGGGCAGGGGTCTTAAACGGTGGCATTGTTATGTGTGGACACGGATAAGGTTAGATGGGATTTACCCTGGATAACCTTACCCTTAAGTGGGTAGGTAGGTCTTTATTGTCATTGCAACAAGTACAACGGAACTATGTTTTCAGCACAAACCCTTCCAAGATTAGACAAACAAACAGTGTACAGAGTTACAGAATAGGAACGCTGATAGGTCGCCACGAGGCGCCCCGTAAAAGGTGGGAAAAAGGTAAAACGTTGGGGAAGAAGATGTGTAAAAAAAATAAAATTTAGACTGGGCTCCTAAGGGGGCCTAGTCTGGAGTGGGAAACAAACTTCCATGCCATGCACACATAAACATGTTACATTTAATCACGACAACTCGCAACAGAGAGTGGGGGAGTTGGAACCCTGGAGGTCGACTGCTGCTATGAAGCGCTGCCAGCCATCCATCACCCCGAAGAGGAATCAAGCGGTAGTGAAGGCGTGGGGTGGGGGAGGGGTGTGTGTGTGTGTATGCCCATTGTCTTGGGTGTGTTGATGTAGTGTTCATGTTCATAGGCCGTTCTGCATGCAAGCAAAAGTTAAACTCCAGGTGTCGTTGAGGAGGGAGTGAGGTCAAAAGCGTCCATCATTGAGGTGTCCTCTGGGATGTTTTCAGAACAGCCTGCTCTTGTTGTTGGAGCGCCAAGGCCATTCGAGGGAGTCAAATCGTAGATTAGGATTTTTGTTTTTCCTATTCGTCCATGCTGGCCCTCATATCCAATTTTTCCCTTACCAACTTTTCCATGATGTGATCCATCTTGCGATTCAGTTCAGAAATCGCCCAGTCTGATGCCACAGCCCGGCTGGCCCTTTAGTGTACACGGGGTCTTATAAGTGGCTCACTTCTTTCTGTTATATAAACGCGTTCAGGTGCTGAGAGCAATGCACAGAGCGGGACGTCTTTCACCCTGTTAAAAGAGAGAAACACTTTTGATAGGCCAGGAAGAAAAGGACACGAGGCTCAACAAATCTGATTGCCGAACATATCTGTCACTCAAAATCCGGCGGCGGCGAAGGGAAACAAAACTAATTAAGAAACAATTAAGAATTTAATTAAACTATTTTATTGAATAATAAATGAACACCACACTAGAAATGCAAATGATGCATGTGTTCGGAAATGGATGATCGACTTAAACATTTTAGATGAAAGAGACATATCATGGAATGATATTTGGAAAAATGCCAATAAGCCCTTTAGAAGCATTAAAGATAAGCTGACTCAATTTAAGATATTGAATAGATTGTATTTTACATCTTCTCAGCTGTTTAAAATTGGTGTCGTAGATAGCAAGTTATGTATGAAGTGTCGGGCAGCTGAGGGAACTCTTGTTCATTTATTGTGGGAATGTCAGTGAATAAAAGAGTTATAGTTGAAAACAACAAAAGAAGCAATCACATTCCTTAATATAAATATCACAATGACACTGCAAACTTGTATTCTTGGGGATCTCCATCAATTTAGTAATGTGTCATCAAAGAGTAAAAATGCATTTCTTTCAATATGCGTCATAACATAAAGGGTAATATTAAAAAAATGGATAGATGTTGATAGTCCAACTCATACTGACTGGTACACACAAGCTATGGAGATGATATTAGTAGAAAAAACGGCATTTAGTTTGATAATAATGAGTCATATATTGGAATATGGGATCCATTATTTAAATGTGTTTTAACTATTAAATGAACCAAAATATGACTTATTATATCTTTGTGGAAAATATTGGACACGGTGTGTTGTCAAGCTTATGAGATGCGATGCAAGTGTAAGCCACTGTGACACTATTGTTTTTTATTTTTTTATTAATGTTTTTGATGATAATATCAATGAGGGATTTTTAATCACTGCTATTTTGAAATTGTTACTAATATTGATACTGTTTTTGATAATATTCATTTTTGTTTCACTACTTTTGTATTGATCCGTGTCGTGTTTGTGTGTCCTCCATTGCTCTCAATTGCTCTGCTTATTGCTATTCTGAATGTTGCTGGGTCGGGTTTGGTTTTGGAATTGGATTGCATTGTTGTGTATTGTTTTGTTGGATTGATTAATAAATTCATTAAAAAAATAAAATTAAAACATATAAAAAGCGTCCATCATTGAGGTGTCCTTGGGGATGTTTTCAGAACAGTCTGCTCCTGTTGTTGGAGCGTCAAGGCCATTCGAGGGAGTCAAATCGAAGATTAGGATTTTTGTTTTTCCGCGAGCAGACATTATAATGACTTGTCTGTTCTATTCGTCCATGCTGGCCCTCATATCCAATTTTTCCCTTACCAACTTTTCCATGATGTGAGGATTCAGTTCAGATATGGCCCCAGTCTGTGATGCCACAGCCCGGCCCTTCAGTGTAAACGGGGTCTTAAAAGGGGCTGACTTCTTTCTGTTATGTAAACGGGTTCAGGTGCTGAGAGACAAGCCAAAGAGAGAAACGGACCCGAGGCTCAACAATTCTGATTGGCGAACATGTTTGTCACTCAAAAGCCGGTGGCGGCGAAGGAAAAAAAAACCTCCGCCTCTTGCGGTTAGGATACTGCACTAATTTAAACCTTGATGATTTGATGTCGATTAATTGTGCAGCCCGAGAATATTCTATGAAAAATATAAATCTTGTTGACTTGAGGTTATGAAAGTTGGATATATTTAAACAAATATTTTTCTATGATTCATCTGAATGCTTTGAACTTATCTTTATTTGTATGTTTCTTTCTTGCAGGTGCTTGGGGGGCTTTAAAGTGATGCAGGTCTTTCTGCTATCTGAGTGGAAGAGCCATCTTCAAACAAGTGGCTTTGGTCGTTGAGTAGCCCCCCACTGCCAGCAGCACCCTCATCCCATACTTGCTCCTTTTAATCTCTGATGGCTCTATGGCCCATCTTCACCCTCAGCCTTCTATGCTGGGAGTGTACTAGGCCTGTGGAGGCAGGGGCGGCGGCCACTCTGCCAAATGACAAACCCAGGGGCCCCTTGGACTGGCTCTTGTCTGACAAGGGGCCATTCCACCACTCGCCGGAGTACATCGACTTTGCAGAGAAAAACAGACAAGGCTTCTCTACCAGATACAAGATATACAGGCAAGTCGTCACTCTTAATTTGTAACTGCAGTCAAATCACGTTTCCTCAGATCAAAAGGCAAAGACTGTCATTTCGGAAATACATTAGCTGGCTTTCTCAACAAGCGAGAGGAAATGATCAATACTCCTTTCATATTTTCAACATCGAAGACACTGCCAGCAGTCAATTAGCTTGGATTAGCATAGAGACTGGAAACAGGAAACAGTTACGCTGAAATAGAAGGCTACATCTTTGTAGCTCTTAAAGGAGGCATATGTAATAAGTTCATGTCAAGTCATCATTAAATGGCCCTGATATGTCAAAAGACATTAACAAATCATGTTATTTTTGAATACCTCTATAACTGATAAGAGTAGTTCAGCCGGGATATGCTCATTTCAAAATTAGATTTACAGCCCCGAAATCTTGTTATTGTTTTCATTTCGATGTCCAGCCCTCTACCGTTTGACCAATTAGAAAGCCTGTGAGTGTGTCACATCCAGGTTGCCAGTTAGGCACCGCCATCTTCGTCCAGCTACTGCCACCGGTAAAGTTACTAAACATGTCAGACCTTAGTAAATCCAAAAGGCGTCATTGCGATTCTCAACTTATTCATGACAAAGCCAGGAACAAAACGAGGATTTGCATAGGGGATGCCTTTGAAAGATGGAGCCAAACTTACTAATTTCCTCCTTGATAGGTAAGTAAGGCATTTACGTTTTCTTATTACCTGTAATAAATGGAAATTGACATTTCAGATGTAAACTATATTGTCCAATACAGTCTACGATATTCTCTAACAAAGCTAGTATTTTTGCGCAACGAATGCTTAGTGTGATAGTGCTTCACTCCTAGTGTAATGCTTCACATGCTAGCCCGGTCAATGACACATCGACATATAGGCTTACGGGGGAAATATATGCCCGTTAGTCTGTATTTCGAACAGGGCAAAATATATTTTCGACAAATAAAACCTATGTGGATATGGGTAGTGTCAGTGCTTATTTCCTTCTCAAAATGCTGATACGCTGAGGAAATGGGTTCCGACATTAGCACGGCTGTCATCATGGCAATGTGAAACGTATAGAGACAGCCAAATCACATGATAAAATAATTCCTCATTCATGTTTGCATATTGTGGACTACATGTTATATGGCAGTCTGAAACGTTTGAAACAGGAGCCTTTACGCTTACCTAGGTAAAATGTCTCCTCTTTAGTTTTGGGCGTACATTTGGCTGCAAAGCATGCTCTACTTATTTTCACCAGTATAAACATTGCTAGCGTTGGTTGTAGTTTGTTTTAGTCTTTGTTTTATATAAAGTAACCATATGATTGCCATTTGTTGTGATATTGGACGCAGGCATGGCGTACTTCTTCCTGAAAATAGCCTAATTTATGTGTGAAATGTGTTAATTAGAGATTTTTTATTGACAAAATTCTTGTCTATTCAGCTATTATGGTCCCAGCACCTAAACCCAGAGTAAGAGGCAGTGGAAGTTTGAAGTTCCTTGGAGTAGCCCAGTCGATAGAGCTGGAGGGGGAGGGGACTACAGAATTTTGACCATGATTGCAGTGTCATTTCTGGCCAGATTACTACATATGGCTCCTTTAAATGTTGACTTTAGAATGTAGAATGTATGTAAGTGTGTTTTTTTTATTTAAACACATTTATTCATTAAACAAAGGCAACGTTGATCGACTTTGACAGATATGACCACAGGTTACATACATCAACCATACAGGAATTGCAGTGATTTTGTTTCAGGTTTAAAGGTAGGTTTAATTGGAAAGTCTCATGACTAGGGATGTCACGGTATGAACATTTCTTATCACGGTTATTGTGACCAAAATTATCACGGTTATCATTATTATCACAGTAATTTTAAATGTGCTCCAACCCTTCAAAAACAACAGTAAGTATATTGACATATTTTAACCAAGTTTTATTTAACAAAACACAAACAACACTGTAGAGGTTTCCCTCTAGTGGGTTCTTCGGACCACCACACACTGCCAGGAGAGCCCGGAATTCAGGGTATAACACTGTTTTATTTTCATCAATGTGCAGAGGCTTTTGTTTTCCAGCAAAATGTCTTTCTCTCCTGCGTCCACTCAGCAGCACCCTCCAACTCCAACTACGTGTCTCATTCCGGCTGCTGCTAATAAAGGCGACAGGTGATTAGATAACAAGGCCCACCTGGGCCATCTACTCACCTGTTGCTGTCTTCGAGGCCGATCCTGGCACACCTCGTTCCGCGGCAGGCCCGCAGGCCACACCCCCCACCACAAACACATTGAAAATATACTGTATATTCGTACCTCAAGTAGAAAGTTGAATGTGCATATGAAAGCAACACAAGCATTATAAACAAAGTAATATGGCAGAAAAAAAATAATACTATAAATAAATACAAATAAATGTGACATTTTCGCAAGATGGCACCTTATAAGACGTAACTGCACTTTTTGTCCAGATAGATAAAAATAGCGTTCATAGTTGAGGTCTAATCTTACACAAAAGATTGAACGATTATGGGCAATATAATTCTTAAAATTATTTTTAACAATATTGAAATCCTTATTATTAATCAGGATTATTCATTATGTTTGGTAAAACAGTGTTAGGGTGTGAACGGGACGCCATTATGTAATTTGTAATATCTACTAAAAATGCTGTAGATAAACGTTATCTATATATTTAAAGACAAATAATTGTGTTTTTGTTCATTAGTATGAGCATGTCAGCTTTTATATGACATGATGTCTCTATTTTTACATTTGTATAGCGAGAGATATGTTTTAAGTTATGTACACACATTTACATGTACTATTGTGTGTACATGTACATGCTGTATCAGATCTCTTGAGAGTTTGAGCAGAAATGTGTTGTATAAGTATTAATTTGACACCATGAAACATGAACAAAATGTTATGTCACATGAATGGTTATTAAAGTAATTATAATTATTACTTGTGGAATAAAAACAAAAAAAGTAATTGTAAAAGAAAAAAAACTGTGTTTACTTTTTGATATCAATATAAAACACAAAGCAGTTTGGCTAATGAAGATAAAGAAAAGAAGAAAATATAAATACATATATCTCTACCCATGAAAAAACACCCGTATAGTCACCTTTACACTCATTTATTACAATAAAGTAATGCTTCCTGAGGCTGAGCCAATCAGTGGCCACAATACTAAACAGCACGCTGTGATTGGTTTACTTTCATCTGTAGGAGCCACTACTGGAATATTAATATTTTTAGATAATGTAGCATTTTTTATGCTTGAAAATACCTAGTTTAGGCCATGTCTATGGATGTTGTCCTTCATCCAGGTCATTGTATTATCGGGACATTTAATCAATCAGACTAGATCTCTATGAGCATGAACTGATGAAGCCTACTTGGATGAGAGGCGAAACGTCTTTTAAGACAAGCCAAACAATCCAGTTCCGATCGATTGAGTGCCCTGAGAAAAGGAATTTAGGCCAAAAATACTTAGAATACGCTTTAAGAAAAGAGGAGAATAAAACAAAAACAAATCTGCAATAGAGTGAAGCAGTGTGGCAAGAAACAGACTATATTATTGTTCAGTAAAAGGGAACTAACAGCCAACTAAATTAAAGTAAAAAGTAAGCAAACTAAATGTTTAAAGGCCTACTGAAACCCACTACTACCGACCACGTAGTCATAAAAGTTTATATATCAATGATGAAATCTTAACATTGCAACACATGCCAATACGGCCGGGTTAACTTATAAAGTGCAATTTTAAATTTCCTGCTAAACTTCCGGTTGAAAACGGCTATGTATGATGACGTCAATCGTTGAAACGGAAGTATTTGGACCCCATTGAATCCAATACAAAAAGCTCTGTTTTCATCTCAAAATTCCACAGTATTCTGGACATCTGTGTTGGTGAATCTTTTGCAATTTGTTTAATGAACAATGAAGACTGCAAAGAAGAAAGTTGTAGGTGGGATCGGTGTATTAGCGGCTGGCTGCAGCAACACAACCAGGAGGACTTTCAATCAATCAATCAATCAATGTTTATTTATATAGCCCTAAATCACAAGTGTTTGAGATGGATAGCAGACGCGCTAGCCGCCGACCTCACCTTGACTTCCTCCGTCTCCGGGCCGCCGACTGCATCTATGATCGGGTGAAGTCTTTCGTCGCTCCATCGATCGCTGGAACGCAGGTGAGCACGGGTGTTGATGAGCAGATGAGGGCTGGCTGGCGTAGGTGGATAGCTAATGTTTTTGGCATAGCTCTGTGAGGTCCCGTTGCTAAGTTAGCTTCAATGGCGTCGTTAGCAACAGCATCGTTAAGCTTCGCCAGGCTGGAAAGCATTAACCGTGTAGTTACATGTCCATGGTTTAATAGTATTGTTGATTTTCTGTCTATCCTTCAAGTCAGGGGTTTATTTATTTTGTTTCTATCTGCATTTAAGCCCGATGCTATCACGTTAGCTCCGTAGCTAAAGAGCTTCAGCGATGTATTGTCGTGGAGATAAAAGTCACTGTGAGTGTCCATTTCGCGTTCTCGACTCTCATTTTCAAGAGGATATAGTATCCGAGGTGGTTTAAAATACAAATCCGTGATCCACAATAGAAAAAGGAGAAAGTGTGGAATCCAATGAGCCAGCTTGTACCTAAGTTACGGTCAGAGCGAAAAAAGATACGTCCTGCACTGCACTCTAGTCCTTCACTTTCACGTTTCTCATCCACGAATCTTTCATCCTGGCTCAAATTAATGGGGTAATCGTCGCTTTCTCGGTCCGAATCGCTCTCGTTGCTGGTGTAAACAATGGGGAAATGTGAGGAGCCTTTCAACCTGCGACGTCACGCTACTTCCGGTACAGGCAAGGCTTTTTTTATCAGCGACCAAAAGTTGCAAACTTTATTGTCGATGTTCTCTACTAAATCCTTTCAGCAAAAATATGGCAATATCGCAAAATGATCAAGTATGACACATAGAATGGATCTGCTATCCCCGTTTGAATAAAAAAAAAATATTTCAGTAGGCCTTTAAATTAGGGTTGTCAAACAATTAAAATATTTAATCGGGACTAATCACATTTTGGCTATAGTTAACTCATAATTAATTGCGATTAATCAGAAATTTGAAATGTGTTATCTTTAATAAATGCACCTGTGGAAGTTGCCCTCCTGTGAGTTCCCCTGATCAGGACAGATCCTCTCGTACGCCCAGTAGTCAGGTTTGAGAATTGTTTTATTGGCGCACATGCCACGACAGCGACACTGTTCTGCGACTTTTCAGTCTTTTGGTTTACAGTCTTTCTCTCGGCGTGTCTCTCTCTCTCGTTCCAACTCCAACAACGTGTCTCGTTCCGGCTGCTGCTAGTAAGGGTGACAGGTGATTAGATAATTAACCCCAGCTGGGTAATCTACTCACCTGCCGCTGGCTTCGAGGTCGGGCCTTGCACACCCTGCTCCGCGGCAGGCCCGCAGACCACGCCCCCCTCCATAGCACCTTTTTAAAATATACACTCAACAAGGGACTGGACACTTTTATTTATGCAAATGTCGGTTTAATAAACAATATGCTTTTTTTAAACAGCCCAACTAGAAATGGACCCAAAAACGATTTCACACACACACACACACACACACAGGCGCAAGACATTTTCCACCTTGGGTCTAATCTAGTCCTTTAGTGGTTTCTCATTATCCTATTATACAGTATATATGTATATACCGTAGATCAATATATTTCGTATTTTGTTGAAAGTTTCCCACACTTACTGCCACCAACTTTCACTGTCCCGTAACTTGTTTCCCTGCCAGTCTGTGTTCTGGCGTAGTTGCACATGTATTATTTGCGTCCGTGTATTTTGGGGCATGCCAAGTTGACTGAGGCAACGTTGTGTAGAAAAGGACAAACTACCTATAGCATGTTTGTGTTTTGCTTAATCATGGGGACAGAAATGCAAGCCCAAATAAACAACCACACATTCAAAAACAAGCCCAAAGTTGCTTACAATAAGCATACTTTGCAACACTGTTGATACTGACACCTCAACTCACCGCGACAGTGGATGGAAATAACTTTGGGCAACAAAGCTAAACTTGCCATGCCATACTCCTTTTTCTTTGTCTATTTCTGCTCTCTATTTGTTGCTGTGACTCAACATGTGCGAAAATGCCGCTGCTTTTCCACAGCTTTGATATGGACTGAGGGTCACATAGGACGCATGTTATTATTGCATTAACTTTACCAGCCTTAGTTTATAGTTTTTATTAATTGTGCACAGTCAAGAACAAAGTGAACCACTATACAACTGCACAGGCATTTCTTTTTATGGCATCGATTGATGCATTTAGGGCTTATATCTATTATATATCGTACATCTATTATATCTATAAACGTATTTTCTTTGATAACCATTAAGTACAGATTAATTAGTAACACAATTATATATACATTATACACGTTATTATTATTATTATTATTATATTTTTCAGGCCATAGAGCGCACCAGATTATAAGGCGCACTGCCGATGAGCGGGTCTATTCAGGTCTGTTTTCATACAAAAGGCGCACCGGATTATAAGGCACATTTTCTACATTTAAAACACTTCCTTGTGGTTTACATAAGATTTAGTGTGTCATGTCTTATTTTATGTTTATTGTGGTTCTCCGAGTCTTTTTCTTTTCTGTTTTTCGGCGCGCTTTCCTCTTGTTGCTAGGTGCGCTGATTACAGGCTCCTGTTTCTGTTTAGTGATTAGTGGTTTCTTGTTTTTGCCTTTAATCAATCAATATATTTCAGTGTTTCCCATAAACTGCCAAGATACCTGTGGCAGTGGGGGCGTGGTCATGGGCGTGGCCATAGGCGTGGTCACCATGACATCATCGAGTAATTTGCGTAATTTACTACAATGATATGATTTTCTGTAAAAAGGCTAAAAAAATGTATACTTACTAATTAATAATAACAGTTTTGTTTTAAACGTCCATCCATCCATTTTACAATATAATTACAACACTTTATGTACATATTTATATACAGATTTGAACAGTAAGTTATTCGCTGAAATATATTTATTAATTGTGGTTCTTACAAAAAATATATCTTATAAAATATAAAAGCTAAAATGTCTCATAAAGCTCTGCCACTTTAATTAGTGCATACTAAATAATTTAACATTAGCCTACTACTACAACCATATTATTTACCAGCAACATAAAGTGAAACAGAGGCAGAGATGTCCTGCCACAGTCAGTAACAAATAAACAGAAAACAGTAGTGGTGGTAGATAGACACAGAGCTTCATCAACCATCTGATCCACTGAACAAAGAGCTCCAAAAATCTTGAACTTTAGACTGCCATCAGTTTTACTCCCTACACTTAACCATGTGTTTCCTACTGCCTGCAGACGTTGCACCCTTTGTTATATACACATGTTGTGTTTCTAATATAAATACATTTAATACAGTCAAATACAAATAAGGCAACAAGAGAACTATTTGATTTGCCTGAGAAGCTGGAGAGGACAAAAAAAAAAAAAAAAAAAATTGTATTTTTTATTTGTGGTGGACGTAATTATTTTGTGGCGGGAAACACTGTATTTTGGTGTCTCCCAGCCTAAGTTGCTGAATCATTGTCTGCGCCACATGAAGGTGACTGAGGCAGAGAGTCGCTACTTTTCCAGGCCTCAGTCGCCCTCGGAGGTCTTCTCCAGCACGGTCCTTACGGTCCTCTTAAGTCACAGGCATGTTTGATGCCCATTTCGCTTCAGTTCACCCAGCTTGGGCTATCCAATGCAGACAGGAGGCTTGCCGGTCGCAACACGGTGACGTCATGCCACTAACGTCTGAGGAACGTGTGGTGGCGTGCTCCAACGACATCACGGTCAGAGCGAAAAAAGATACGTCCTGCACTGCACTCTAGTCCTTCACTCTCACGTTCCTCATCCGCAAATCTTTCATCCTCGCTCAAATTAATGGGGTAATCGTCGCTTTCTCGGTCCGAATCGCTCTCGCTGCATTGTAAACAATGGGGAAATGTGAGGAGCCTTTCAGCCTGTGACGTCACGCTACTTCCGGTACAGGCAAGGCTTTTTTTTTATCAGCGACCAAAAGTAGCGAACTTTATCGTCAATGTTCTCTGCTAAATCAGCAAAAATATGGCATTATCGCGAAATGATCAAGTATGACACATAGAATGGATCTGCTATCCCCGTTTAAATAAGAAAAATTCATTTCAGTAGGCTTTTAAAAAAAAAAAAAATTCTGGCACCACATTGAGGCTGCGGGGCCTTTTAAGACAGGGGTGTCAAACTCAAATACAGAGTGGGCCAAAATTTAAAACTGAACAAAGCTGCGGGCCAAGGTTGAACAAATTAACCTTTTAATAGGGACCCAAGCAAATTTTGCATTGAACATTGAACAAGCAAGGCTTATATAACTTTATAGTGACATGCAAAATCGAGTTTCAAATAATAATAATAATAATAGTAATAAAAAAAATGTCAATTTAAAATTACAATTTAAATAAAAATGTAATGCCTCTTTTCTATTTGCAGCCTTCTGAGGTAAATATCAAAATAAACTTTTTCCACAGGCTAATAATAAATTTGAAAATAAAATAACAATAATGAATGAATCAAACATTCAAGCCTTGAAGTAGCAAGAGAAAGTGCATGGGGGATGAGTTGGGGGGTTGGGGGGGCAGGGTTTAGTGGTAGCGGGGGTGTATATTGTAGCGTCCCGGAAGAGTTAGTGCTGCAAGGGGTTCTGGGTATTTGTTCTGTTGTGTTTATGTTCTCCCAAAATGTTTGTCATTCTTGTTTGGTGTGGGTTCACAGTGTGGCGCATATTTGTAACAGTGTTAAAGTTGTTTATACGGCCACCCTCAGTGTGACCTGCATGGCTGTTGACCAAGTATGCTATGTATTCACTTGTGTGTGTGTGTGTGTGTGTGTGTGTGTGTGTGTGTGTGTGTAAAAGCTGCATATATTATGTGACTGGGCCGGCACGCTGTAGAGAACGCTAAAGGCAGTGCCTTTAAAGCATGCCCACAATATTGTTGTCCGGGTGGAAATCGGGAGAAATTTGTGAGAATGGTTGCCCCGGGAGATTTTCGGGAGGGTTACTGAACTTCGGGAGTCTCCCGGGAAAATCGGGAGGGTTGGCAAGTATGAGTATTAGTGGTGAATGCTGTGTTACAGCGGTGGCCAGCTCTAATGTTAATTTGATATTGCCACAAGGGCCAAATGAAATTACACGGCGGGCCAAATTTGGTCCGTGGGCCACAGTTTGATACCCATGTTTTAAGACCTCACTGTTGTATTTGTATCCTCATGGGTTTTTTTTCAACTAAACAAAGTTGATGCTAATCAACATCGTGCGTTGTCCTTTTACCCAGATGAGAATCGATAGTGAACCGAACCGTGAAGCAGAATTTGAGAATGGAATGGCAATCCTAAATAACTCACCTCCACCTGTAACTACAGCATGCTTGAGCTGACCTATGCTTTATGGCCTTATTGATGTAGTGCCACATTAGGAGTGTTCAATATTTCCCTCCCTGGCAAAAAGGTAGTCCGTCCACCGGAGCTGAGCAGCATGGGCGGCAAGATTAATAGTCTTATCATGTGGGCATGTGATTAGAGAGCTCTTAGTACTTATTACTCCACATTATCGCAGAATCCCCTGAGAGGATTCTGTCAGCTGCAGGGTTCTGTTTGAGGCCCTCCAGATTACCACAAGGTGGCATTGATTAATAGTGATGATATTACAAGGAAAAATAGCCTGTGAATCTTTCTTAATTAAATTCACCAGCATTCTGTCTCGCTCAATTTCAGAGACCGTTCTGACAAAAAAACAGGAGGGTAAGGCTCCGAGAAATGTTGTGTTATACCGTTTGGGCAAATCATACTTGATGTGTGTGAAAGTGGTGAGAGGAAATTTTGAAAGCATTCACTCAGAGAGGGTTCATTAAATATGCATCAGGTTATTTTTGCAAAAGAGAGTGGGACCCACTGTCGTGTAATATCCTTGCCCTCGGTATTCAAACAATGTTCGTTTTGTGTAATGCTGCTAAATTGAGCATTTTGATTTCAGCAGCAAAAAAAAAAAAAGGGAGGTTTAAAAACTTCATGAAGTGAAGTTGTCGTAACCCGCGATTGAAAAACACGTCCTCAAACGCGGTTTGTATTTATAGGTTTGGGTTTTAATGATGACGGTCGTCAGTGGAAAGCACTTTCACCCTTTCCTCATCAAATTTAACTGACTTCTCCAAACCTCTGGGAGTTATGTCTTTGTACGAGGAAGGATTTTACTGTAAATGATGTTTTCCAAGACACCTGGGGAAGGCCGGGTCAAGTCAGCACATAAAAGACAACTTTAAAAAAACATATTGATGGAACTACGCTCACACGTTCACTCACAGGGTCCGTTTGTCCTGTTGGGTAATGTCCTGATTTAACCAAACCTTCTCCAACATAGATAGTTATCCAACTTTTTAACATTAGCAACATGGATGTGTGTAAGCAATAGGCAGTTCCAATTGTTTGCAAGGGCGTGTAGTTTATGCAAAACCCGAAACCAGTGAAGTAGGCACGTTGTGTAATTCGTAAATAAAAACGTAATACAATGATTTGCAAATCCCTTTCAATTTATATTCAATTCGATGGACTGCAAAGACAAGATATTTAATGTTTGAACTGAGAAACTGAAGTTTTTTTTGCAAACAATCATTAACTTACCGTATTTTCCGCACTATAAGGCGCACCGGATTATAAGGCGCACCTTCAATGAGTGGCCTATTTTAAAACGATGTTCACATATAAGCCGCACCGCATTATAAGGCACATAGAATAGACGCTACAGTAGAGGCTGGGGTTACGTAATGCATACCGTAGTTGCGAGACCTGTTGTGGCTCAATATTGGTCCATATATAAGGCGCACCGGATTATAAGGCGCACTGTCGGCTTTTGAGAAAATTTGAGGTTTTTAGGTGCGCCTTATAGTGCGGAAAATACGGTAGAATTTAATGGCAGCAACACGTTGCAAAAAAGTTGGCACAGGGGCATTTTTACCACTGTGTTACATGGCCTTTCCTTTTAACAACACTCAGTAAACATTTGGGAACTGAGGAGACCAATTTTTGAAGCTTTTCAGGTGGAATTCTTTCCCATTCTTGCTTGATGTACAGCTTAAGTTGTTCAACAGTCCGGGGGTCTCCGTTGTGGTATTTTAGGCTTCATATTGCGCCACACATTTTCAATGGGAGACAGGTCTGGACTGCAGGCAGGCCAGTCTAGTACCTGCACTCTTTTACTATGAAGCCATGCTGTTGTGACACGTGGCTTGGCATTGTCTTGCTGAAATAAGCAGGGGCGTCCATGATAACGTTGCTCGGATGGCAACATATGTTGCTCCAAAACCTGTATGTACCTTTCAGCAACCTCTAAAGCAGTGGTTCTTAACCTGGGTTCGATCGAACCCTAGGGGTTCGGTGAGTCGGCCTCAGGGGTTCGGCGGAGCCTCCGCCGCGGAGGTCAAGACACACCCAACTCATCGTGTAAATACCGGCGTATTATGGATACGGCAACAGCAGAAGTCAGACTGATTTGCAGGTGTGTAATTTGTTGTAAGTTCATGCACTGTGTTGGTTTTGTTCTTTGAACAAGGTGGTGTTCATGCACGGTTAATTTTGTGCTCCAGTAAAAAAACATAACCTTGTCTTGAATTTGAAAAAAACTAAACATTTTATTTTTCACGAAAGAAGGGTTCGGTAAATGCGCATATGAAACTGGTGCGGTTCGGTATCTCCAACAAGGTTAAGAACCACTGCTCTAAAGGCTTAGTGGCCACATGCGTGGATAGCACCTTTTAGCTCTTATTTCCAAAATTGTGTACACTACTGAATTGGGGTCTTATGGCCGCTTATGTGGACACTTATACTGCCATCTGGTGGTGTCAGAAGAGTATAACATTCAATGGAATTTGGAAAAAAAAAGTGTAAAAATAAGAATTAGCATGTTACTAAACATGAAGTACACGTTTGTGTACTTATGGACGAAGTACATAACATCGAAAGATGAGTCTTACTTTTTATTCTAATTAGGGTCCAATAAGCCCAAATAGCAAAGATAAATAAAAAAAAGCATGTAAACAAATAGCTTGGGCCTTAAGAGGTTAATGGTGCCTTCACAGATGTGTAAGTTACCCATGCATTGGGCACTAATACACCCCCATACCATCACAGATGCTGGCTTTTCAACTTTGTGCCTATAACAATCCGGATGGTTATTTTCCTCTTTGGTCCGGAGGACACGACGTCCACAGTTTCCAAAAACAATTTGAAATGTGGACTCGTCAGACAACAGAACACTTTTCCACTTTGCATCAGTCCATCTTAGATGAGCTCGGGCCCAGCGAAGCCGGCGGCGTTTCTGGGTGTTGTTGATCAATGACTTTCGCTTTGCATAGTAGAGTTTTAACTTGCACTTACAGATGTAGCGACAAACTTTAGTTACTGACAGTGGTTTTCTGAAATGTTCCTGAGCCCATGTGGTGATATCCTTTACACATTGATGTCGCTTTTCAATGCAGTACCGCCTGAGGGATCGAATGTATGTAATAGCATTGCTTACGTGCAGTGATTTCTCCAGATTCTCTGAACCTTTTGATGATATTATGGATCGTAAATTGTGAAATCCCTAAATTCCTTGCAATAGCTGGTTGAGAAATGTTGTTCTTAAACTGTTCGACAATTTGCTCACGCGTTTGTTGACAAAGTGGTGACCCTCGCCCCATTCTTGTTTGTGAATGACTGAGCATTTCATGGAAGCTGCTTTTATACCCAATCATGGCACCCACCTGTTCCCAATTAGCCTGTTCACCTGTGGGATGTTCCAAATAAGTGTTTGATGAGCATTCCTCAACTTTATCAGGCTTTTTTTGCCACTTGTGCCAGCTTTTTTGAAACATGTTGCAGGCATCAAATTCCAAATGAGCTAATATTTGCAAAAAATAACAAAGTTTGCCAGTTCGAATGTTAAGTGTCTTGTTTTTGCAGTCTATTCAATTGAATATAAGTTGAAAAGGATTTTCAAATCAACGTATTCTGTTTTTATTTACAGTTTACAGAACGTGCAAACTTCACTGGTTTTGGGGTTTGTACAAGCAATTAGAAACATTATTTATTATCTAATAGGTCTGGGCAATATATCGAGTGTATCAATAAATTAAAGTTTTTTGTTTCAGACGATTTAAAGAATAAAAAAAATAATTTTTTTTCGTAGTTTCCACCCTTCACCTTATTTTCTTAGCGGAGATTCACACACCTCTAGCAAAACATAGCTAATACTAACGCAAACGAGAGCAAGCTGTTTTTTTCCAATGAAGTGAAAAACGTTGTCAGTAGTTTGGTTTTGGGGCAACAGGTGTGCACATACTGCTCCGCTGCAAAGTTTGCTTAACAAAGGAAAGGCAGCAGCACAACAAACAAACACATCTGAATTTTTGGAGGTTATTATTTATTTGCATGCAATGTGCAATGCTACATTTTCGTTTACAGAAGTATTTTATTCAAGACATATGCATTGCTTACCAGAGGAAAGTATTACTTTAGTTCTTTGAAAAGTATTCCGTTTAAAAATACAATTATATCCGGTCTTAAAAGAACAACATTATACAAATTACAATTTTGCCAAGAATAAGCTGCAGTGTAGAGTTTGTAGTGTCATTTATTTTTTGATCAAAACAACTAAAAAATGTTTTTTTTAATCATCTGTGTCAATTTTTGGAGGTTATTATTTATTTGCATGCAAGGTCTAATGCTACATTTTCGTTTACAGAAGTATTTTATTTAAGGTATATGTATTGCTTCCCAGAGGAAGGTCTTACTTTAGTTCTTTGGAAAGTATTCAGTTTAAAAATACAATTATATTTGGTATTAAAGGTTTACTGAAACCCACTACTACCGACCACGCAGTCTGATAGTTTATATATTAATGATGAAATCTTAACATTGCAACACATGCCAATACGGCCGGGTTAACTTGTAAAGTGCAATTTTAAATTTCCCGCTAAACTTCCGGTTGAAAACTCCTTTGGATGATGACGTATGTGCGTGACGTAGCCAGTGAAACAGAGGTATGGATCCCCCATTGAAGCCAATACGAAATAGCTCTGTTTTCATCTCATTATTCCACAGTATTCTGGACATCTGTGTTGGTGAATCTGTTGCAATTTGTTCATTGCATTATGGAGAAAGAAGCTGAGCAAGCAAAGAAGAAAGTTGTCGGTGCGAAGCGGAGTATTTTGCGGGGGAAGTCAGCAACACAACACAGCCGGCGTTTCATTGTTTACATTCCCGAAAGATGCAGTCAAGATCGAAGAACTCGGACAACAGAGACTCTTACCAGGAGGACTTTGACTTCGATACACAGACGCAGACACGGTACCGTGAGTACGCAGCTGCGCTTCCAAACATTTGATCGCTTGCCCGTACGTGTGTGTCACGTACGTAACTTTGGTTAAATATATAAGCTTTATGAACCTTGGGTTAGGTGAACGGTCCTTTGGGCTGAGTGAGTGTGTGTGTTGTGCAGGTGTTTGAATTGTATTGGCGGGTTATATGGATGGGAGCTAGTAGCTAGGAGCTAGGAGCTAGCATAACAAACACCTAGGCATATTAAATATGAGCCTGGTTGTGTTGTGGCTAATAGAGTATATATATGTCTTGTGTTTATTTACTGTTGTAGTCATTCCCGGCTGAATATCAGGTCCCACCCGGCTCTCACAGCATCTTCCCTATCTGAATCGCTTCCACTCCCCACTAGTCCTTCACTTGCACTTTCCTCATCCACAAATCTTTCATCCTCGCTCAAATTAATGGGGAAATCGTCGCTTTTGTAACGACCGGGTCGCATCGTGGTGCGAGGTGTTCTCCCAAGGATGCAGACGGGCTCGGACACAGCTTGCAGGTAGGAAAATGATTTATTTCCACAAATAAATCAGACAGAAACAAACAAAAACGACTAGCGTGGGAGCTAGTAAGCAAAATAATATAGCATGAGAGCTAGCAGGAAACAAGGTGGTCGTTAGCTGTTGCGTGAAAGCAAATTAGGAAGCCAGGCAGAGTGCTGCCCGGGCGAAGACTAAATAGCCCTCTGATTAGCGCTCGGGCAACAGGTGCGCGTCCCGAAACGCTAACCAGAGGCAGGTGAGCAAAATCTGCCGTCATGGCAACAGAAACAAAACATACGTGACACTAAACTATAACCAAACTGTGATCCGAGCAGCGGATCCTAACAGTACCCCCCCCTAAAAGGACAGATTCCAGATGTCCCTTGAACACAAAAAAAACAACTGGAACCCCAAAAAAAAAGCAATAGTTCACGAGTCAAGGGCGGGCGGGGGGGTGACTTGGTGGTGGGTCGCCAGGCCACGTGTCCCCGAATCCACCGGGGAAGGGTCAGGTGGCGGCGGCGAATGGAACGCCGCCACCGCTGGCGAGGCGGGCGAGGCGGGCGACCACGGTAAGGCCACATTCGTGGCCGCCGAGAAGGTGGGCGTGAGTGGCGCCAGAATCTCAGTAGCCTCTGAGTCCTCGAGGGCTGCATGCGGGGACCTGCTTTCCGCTTGCGCCGCCGGACCACTCGAGGTCGCTGAGATGTCGCCGTGGGAGTCGCTGTCGTGGCAGCCGGAGTCGCTGTCGTGGCAGCAGGAGTCGCTGTCGTGGCAGCAGGAGTCGCTGTCGTGGCAGCAGGAGTCGCTGTCGTGGCAGCCGGAGTCGCTGTCGTGGCAGCCGGAGTCGCTGTCGTGGCAGCAGGAGTCGCTGTCGTGGCAGCCGGAGTCGCTGTCGTGGCAGCCGGAGTCGCTGTCGTGGCAGCCGGAGTCGCTGTCGTGGCAGCCGGAGTCGCTGGTGCGAGAACCAGTCGTGGTACAGGTGCTGGTGCGAGAACCAGCCGTGGTGCAGGTGCTGGTGCGAGAACCAGCCGTGGTGCAGGTGCTGGTGCGAGAACCAGCCGTGGTGCAGGTACTGGTGCGAGAACCAGCCGTGGTGCAGGTACTGGTGCGAGAACCAGCCGTGGTGCAGGTACTGGTGCGAGAACCAGTCGTGGTGCAGGTACTGGTGCGGGAACCAGCCGAGGTGCAGGTACTGGTGCGGGAACCAGCCGAGGTGCAGGTACTGGTGCGGGAACCAGCCGAGGTGCAGGTACTGGTGCGGGAACCAGCCGAGGTGCAGGTACTGGTGTGGGAACCAGCCGAGGTGCAGGTACTGGTGTGAGAACCAGGCGAGGTGCAGGTACTGGTGTGGGAACCAGCCGAGGTGCAGGTACTGGTGTGGGAACCAGCCGAGGTGCAGGTACTGGTGTGGGAACCAGCCGAGGTGCAGGTACTGGTGTGGGAACCAGCCGAGGTGCAGGTACTGGTGTGGGAACCAGCCGAGGTGCAGGTACTGGTGTGGGAACCAGCCGAGGTGCAGGTACTGGTACCTGTGGTGGAGCTGGTGCTAGCCTTAGCCTAGGCGCTAGCTTAGGTGCAGGTGGCCTAGCTGGCGGTTGCGGCTTAGCAGGCCGTCGGACTGGTGGCGGTGGCCGAGCAGGAGGTTGCGGCTTAGCACGCCGTTGTGCCACCCCACTCGCACAGCTCCCAGTACTAGCCCCCCCCTCAAAAAGCGGATCCCAGACGCGCTCCTTGCGGATTGGAACCGTCTTCAAGGGTGGGCGGAGGGAGGTCGGGGGGAGGGCTGAATCCTCTCCTCTAAATTGTCCAAACTGTCTATTGTCACCCCACACTTGAGACTGGGACTGACTAGATTTAGTCCTTAAAAAAATGTCCTGGTAATGTTTTATCTTAGAATTAAAGTCACTTGAAAATGGCTGGCAGGAAGAATTGACATGATGTCTAAAAAAGTCTTTGTCTATGACGTCATCCAAAATGGACGGGACAACGTCATCAAGCGGCGTGTCATCAGGGGGTGCCGACGGAATGACGTCATAGCTGCAGTCCCAGTGATTGACAGGCCAGTCATAACAGTCTTCGGTAAGGTAGTTGATGGGATTAACAGACCTTTGAAGAGGGAAATCTTGGGCTGAATGTAGCTTGCTGTGTACCGGCGGAGGAGTTTGAGGGAGTGGCGCGTCTTGGCGGCGAAGTGAAGACCTCTTTGGTGGCTTCCGTCTTCGCTGACGCGTCCGGTGGTGCGGAGGTGTGGCGATGTCCTCGGGCCAAACGGAGTGGATTGGGACCAACTTTCCGTTAGGACCCCAGATCAGGTCCTGGCGCTCCGAGGGGGAGTAGCAGAGAGTCTCCGCCTCCATCGCTCGCAACACCATCCACGCACCTTCGTCCATCTCCTCCGACATGCTCGCTGCGAGAGAACTTCTTCTTGCTGGCTTCCTACTGTAACGACCGGGTCGCATCGTGGTGCGAGGTGTTCTCCCAAGGATGCAGACGGGCTCGGACACAGCTTGCAGGTAGGAAAATGATTTATTTCCACAAATAAATCAGACAGAAACAAACAAAAACGACTAGCGTGGGAGCTAGTAAGCAAAATAATATAGCATGAGAGCTAGCAGGAAACAAGGTGGTCGTTAGCTGTTGCGTGAAAGCAAATTAGGAAGCCAGGCAGAGTGCTGCCCGGGCGAAGACTAAATAGCCCTCTGATTAGCGCTCGGGCAACAGGTGCGCGTCCCGAAACGCTAACCAGAGGCAGGTGAGCAAAATCTGCCGTCATGGCAACAGAAACAAAACATACGTGACACTAAACTATAACCAAACTGTGATCCGAGCAGCGGATCCTA
The DNA here is from genome assembly GCF_033978785.1 of Entelurus aequoreus. NCBI lineage: Eukaryota > Metazoa > Chordata > Actinopteri > Syngnathiformes > Syngnathidae > Entelurus > Entelurus aequoreus. The sequence goes on along the minus strand of NC_084749.1, from coordinate 41,594,675 downwards.
ACAGCTTTCTCGGTCCCAATCGCTCTCACTTCTGGCCGCCATCACTGTAAACAATAGGGAACTTTGCGGAAATGTTCAACTGACTACGTCACGCTACTTCCGGTAGGGGCAAGGTTTTTTTTGTCAGATACCAAAAGTTGCGATCTTTATCGTTGTTGTTCTCTACTAAATCCTTTCAGCAAAAATATGGCAATATCGCGAAATGATCAAGTATGACACATAGAATAGATTTGCTATCCCCGTTTAAATAACATTTCAGTAGGCCTTTAAAAGAACAGCATTATACAACCTGGAAGAGGCCATTCCTGAAGGAATTGCGTGTGAATTCTCCAATTCTGAAGTTGAACTGAAATGCTGACAGAATGTAGTATGAATGTAAGAATAATTTGCATGTTGGGATGGTTTGAATGTTGAAGAGCTGACGCTGAACTGAAATGCTAATGGAACGTAGGATGAATGTAGAAATCGTTTAAATACTGAAATGGTTGGAATTTTGGAATGGTTTGAACGTTGGAATGGTTTAAATGTTGAAGAGTTTGAATTTCCAGGGAAACCAGAATTTGGTTTGGGAAAGTGTTACTTTGAATGTCCAGGATGAGTGCAACTTGGAAAACTGTCCCATTCATTTCAATGGGAACTTACTGGAAATTTGGGAATTTTGGGAAAAGCGGGATTTAAAAAAAATGATTAGGAGCATGAATGAGCTGAATAGGTTGGTGTTGGAATTGTTTAAATCGGTCAAGAAATGTTGAATTAGTAACAGTTTTTAATTGAGGAATTCCTGGAATTTAGGGAAAACCGGGAAATTTTCTAGTTCCTTAACCAACTTTGGTTTTTGTCCTGAATATGAGGAGTGTTTTGATAGTGAAACGGTTGAAAAATGTGAAAGGAGTAGTCAAACTTAAGGGTGGAAATAGGTTACCAAAAAACGGGAATTCCTGGAAATGTGTTGAGTGTGGAAAAATGGTAGTTTGAATATCCAGGATTTGTTGAATGGTTTGAATAGGTTGAAGAATGTAGGAATTGTGGGAGTTTGAAAAATGGCCAATTAATTTTGAATGAGGAAAATGCAAAAAAAGGAATTATGGGAAATCTGTGAATTTTTTAAAGAATTGTTAAAGTAGAGCACACAATTTCTGAAAAGGCTGAACATTTTGAAGTAGGAACAGTTTGAATCAGATGAAAAATGTGGTGTCATGTCAAAATGTCCCGGAAAACCTGGAATTCTGGGAAATCTGTTAATTATTGGAATTTGTCAAGGGAAAGCCAGCGATTCCTGAATAGGCTTGAACAGTTTGAAGTTGGAACGATTTGAATCGGGTGAAAACTGTGAAAGGGTAGAGCGCGCCAACATCCGGAGAAGAATAATAATAATAAGTTGAAGTTGCATAATAAATAGATGGATTTTGGTGTAGAAAACCATATTTGTGAATGCATTTCACACAAGTAGAGTTTTGCTAAGAATAAGCTGCAGTGTAGAGTATGCAGTGCCAATTAATTTTTGATTAGAATAAATAAATAAATAAATATGTTTTAATAATTATCTCTGTCATTTGTATTCATTGGTTTCTTTAAAAAGTAGGGAAAAACATCGTAAGTCCAATTTTTGATGAGAAAAATCTGAGATTTTATATGTCGGCTAGACTGACCTTACGTCCTCTTTTCCCCGGACATGTCCTTTTTTGCGGGGCTGTCCAGGCTGTCCGGGCGGAGTTTCTTAAATGCCTCAAAAAAAAAAAATTAAAAAAAAAATTCAAATGTAAAAAAAATGTTAAATGTCCGGCATTGTCAGTTATGGTTGCGTGTATTTTCAATGTACGTTCAGGGTTAAGAAGGGGTTAAAAACAAAACAAATTGTGTGCACGTAGCAGCATTGGTGAGGGAGGGGCAGAGACACAGAGAGAGAGAGAGAGAGAGAGAGAGTTATGATAAACGCGCATGCGTCGCCAGGCTCTGCTTTTTATCCATAGACTTATCAGATTTACATTTTTCATTATCTATAGCAGGGGTGTCAAAAGTGTGCCGCGGAGGCCATTTGCGGCCCACAGCTAATGTTTTAAAGGCCCACGGCACATTCTAAAAATACTATTAAATTAAACAAAAACATAACAAAAGTGAAATAAAAAAGCTTAAAGGTAAAATGTAATTTAGAAAAAGTTGCAATGTTGACTAATTACAACAAAGCTGTTTTTTTTTTCTTTCACACTGTCATTGCTCAAAACATAATATTGAATCAAAATCAATCTTATTACGAATTATTGACCTATCCAAGGTTCCTATTACTTCACATCAAATATTCCACTTTGAAAAATATTTTTTGTGGAATATTTTGCATATTTTGTGTGTTTGCCATTAAAAACATAGTTTTGTTTGACAAAAAAGGGCGGAAAACAAACAAACAAAAAAAACAACATAAAAAAAACTAAAACATTTTGAAATGAGGAATAGATCTGAAGTTGATGTAGACTCTAGAGATTTAAGCGTTAAATATAAAATGTATGTATGCCCTGGCACACAATTATCATCATTTCATGACCCAAGCAAAACACTTTTTACACTTTTATACTGAAATAAATACACCTACAACTTATTAAGTAAAAACATAGAAAAAACTACCAGCAGCGGTAAAGTTTAGATCAGACCTGGGCATTCTGCGGCCTGCGGGCCACATCCGGCCCTTTGTGCGTCCCTGTCCGGCCCGCGTGAGGCCAATCATAAATTACAAAATACATTTTAAAAAGTATCTATGTTGATTGTGCAATACAACGGTGCTGCTTTTGTTTTGAAAAGCGTTATTTGTATTACTTCCGTGTGGACGTATGCTCGTGCGCGATTGTGAGTGAATGTGAACAGCGGCAATCACAAATTACAAAATACATTTTAAAAAACATCTATGTCGTGCGTGCAATACAACTGTGCTGCTTTTATTTTGAAAAGTGTTATTTATGTGCGTATGTCCGGGTGTAACCTGTGAGTGAAGGTGCACAGCGACAAGTGATGCACGGTTACCCCCGAGACGCTAAAAAGAGAAAAGTTGATGACGAATGCCGTGTTTTCAACAAGACATGGACTGCCAAGTATTTCTTTACAGAAATTAAAGGTAAAGCCGTGTGCTTAATGTGTGGTACACAGGTTGCTGTGTTTAAAGAATATCATTTGAATCGCCACTACACGACGAAGGACGAGGAAAAATACCGGAATCTGTCTGATGAAGCGCGCGCAAGGGAGGCTGATGCGTTGATGGTAAAACTGCAAACCCAACAAGGACTTTTTGCCAAATTTCACACCCCCAGAGATGCAGTCATCAGGACAAGTTTCGTCATTTCTCACAAAATCGCCAGAAAAAGTACGGCGTTTTCTGACGGAGAATTTATTAAGGAGTGCTTATTGGACTCTGTTGCGCTGATATGCCCGAAGAAGAGGAGCGCATTTGAGAACGTGTCACTCTCCCGACACACTGTAAAGAGGCGGGTTGTGACTATAGCTGGAAACTTGGAGCTTCAGCTGAAGAAGAGAACGGCCGACTTTGACTGTTTTTCGCTGGCTTTGGATGAGAGCTGCGATGTACCTAACACCGCCCAGCTGCTCATCTTCTTACGTGGGATAACTGCAGACTTTCAAATCACGGAGGAGCTGGCAGCCATGCAGTCAATTAAAGAGACAACCACAGGTTGACTTGTTCACATAGGTAAATGCGTGTTTGGACATGTTAGGACTGAAATGGGACAAGCTGGCAGGTGTGACAACAGATGGTTGTCCAAATCTGACGGGGAAAAATGTTGGACTTTTAAAGAGGATGCAGGATAAAGTGACAGAAATTGAAATTTTTGCATTGTATTATACATCAGGAAGTGTTGAGTAAGACAGTGTTAAAAATAAAACCATCAAAAGCAATCTGCTTTTGTATAAAGTTAAGTTAGGTTAAATGAAATTATTATTATTATCATTATTATTATTATTATTATTATTTATCTTACGGTATATCAAACATAATTTGAGCAACATTTAATTAAAATATTGTCGGTGTGGCCCTCCAGCAGTGCTCGGGTTGCTCATGCGGCCCCGGGTAACAATTAATTGCCCACCCCTGGTTTAGATCCATGAAGGAAAGAAGAAAGTGAATGAATGTTTATAACTGAATACATTTAAATATGCATACAAATTTGTTTTCTTTTTTTATTATTTTTTTTAATGAATTAAGTAACGTTTATGACAACCTTTTTCCAAAACACAATATAGAATGTGAGATATAACAGGACAATGCATACGTTTATCATTTGTTTTCAAAACGCTTACATAAAAGTGGGACCCTAAAAATTTACTGTGGGACCCCATTTTTATGACTTGATGGGGTCCTTGGGACCCCATTTTGAAAATTCCTAGCGCCAACACTGCTGTCAACAGAGGAGAAAAAATGCTTTATTTAAATAAATATATTATTTATAAAGCAAGTTCGAGTATCATTGGCAAATGTTCACCAATCCCGGCCTTGGCACGCATATATGTGTCCTCTTTTTGGGATTTCAGAATATGGTCAGCCTAATGTGAGCCGTATAACCCAGGTCTATTATTTAACTGTCCGACACTGCGACCTACATCTGCAAATGGGCAGTATTTGATGTTAAACTATGTATTTTAGTTAACTGTGCCATCCATCCATCCATCTTCTTCCGCTTATCCGAGGTCGCGTCGCGGGGGCAGCAGCCTAAGCAGGGAAGCCCAGACTTTCCTCTCCCCAGCCACTTCGTCCAGCTCCTCCCGGGGGATCCCGAGGCGTTCCCAGGCCAGCCGGGAGACATAGTCTTCCTCTAGGGAGGCGTTCGGGTGGCATCCTGACCAGATGCCCGAAGCACCTCATCTGGCTCCTCTTCATGTGGAGGAGCAGCGGCTTTACTTTGAGCTCCTTCCGGATGACAGAGCTTCTCACCCTATCTCTAAGGGAGAGCCCTGCCACCCGGCGGAGGAAACTCATTTCGGCCGCTTGTACCCATGATCTTGTCCTTTCGGTCATAACCCAAAGCTCATGACCATAGGTGAGGATGGGAACGTGGATCGACCAGTAAATTGAGAGTTTTACCTTCCGGTTCAGCTCCTTCTTCACCACAACAGATCGATGCAGCGTCCGCATTACTGAAGACGCCGCACCGATCCGCCTGTCGATCTCACGATCCATTCTTCCCTCACTCCTGAACAAGACTCCGAGGTACTTGAACTCCTCCACTTAGGGCAAGATCTCCTCCCCAACCCGGAGATGGCACTCCAACCTTTTCCGGGCGAGAACCATGGACTCGGACTTGGAGGTGATGATTCTCATCCCAGTCGCTTCACACTCGGCTGCGAACCGATCCAGTGAGAGCTGAAGATCTTGGTCAGATGAAGCCATCAGGACCACATCCTCTGTAAAAAGCAGGGACCTAACCCTGCAGCCACCAAACCGGATCCCCTCAACACCCTGACTGCGCCTAGAAATTCTGTCCATAAAAGTTATGAACAGAATCGGTGACAAAGGGCAGCCTTGGCGCAGTCCAACCATTACTGGAAACGTGTTCGACTTAATGCCGGCAATGCTGACCAAGCTCTGACACTGATCATACAGGGAGCGGACCGCCACAATCAGACAGTCCGATACCCCATACTCTCTGAGCACTCCTCACAGGACTTCCCCGGGGTACACGATCGAATGCCTTCTCCAAGTCCACAAAGCACATGTAGACTGGTTGGGCAAACTCCCATGAACCCGCCAGGACCCTGCCCGAGAGTATAGAGCTGGTCCACAGTTCCACGACCAGGATGAAAACCACACTGTTCCTCCTGAATCCGAGGTTTGACAACTGCGGCTTAGCCATTAAAATACCTAAATAAAAATATTCATGCGAAATAGGGTACACAATACAGATTGCATTTTTCCCTGTCCTTCATATGAAGGTTAGTCAACAACTAGAGCAGAACAAATCAAGGTTGCAATTACTGGGCGTTCGACAGAATAAACATGTCAGACTGTTCGGCTGAATGGCAGTATTACCGGTAAGTTTATTTCTCAAACCATAGCCCATGAGACCTTCCCGCTAATTAAGTTGTTACTCTATCAAAATAGCAGCTCGCTGGTAGATATAATAGCTCTTCAAGTACAATGAGCATCAGCACATTAGTCAAACCACAGGGGAGTGTGCAGGTGCTCTGAAAAGAGGTTAGGTGAGTGTTTTTACAGCCCAGCCCTCCGGCGCTGCTTCTCAAGTCTATGAATATTTTTTTGTTGATGTTCTCTGTTGTTTGTACTAGGAATTTTTCCTCAGAGGTTTCAGCCAATTCAACCCATTTGAGGTAACTATTAAAGGGAGACTGCACCTGGAATTTTGCCTATTATTCACATATGTTTTTATCTTTTTTTATGCATTCTAATTTGTGATATATGGCAAATAGGAGGTAGATAAAAATGTATTGGGCCCATAAACCACCAACCACCATTTACATATTGTGACCTAAATATTAACCAAGTATTTGCGATATTGTTATCATAAAAGCTAACGCTGAGGAATTACTTTTGATCGCAGAGAGGTAACTAGCTCATGCAGCTATTAACATACTGAGCCGATGAGCTGCTGCAGCGCCTCTGGCTTGGTGAAAATTAGTTTTAGATTTTAAATTATGGCTCTTACTATTATAGTAGTAGTTTGTGGCCATTAACCGAGAAGTTGGTCAACTTTGACATTCAACTTATACCTGGAACTTGACGTCTACAGTTTCCAAAAACAATTTGGAAATGTGGACTCATCAGACCACAGAGCACTTTTCCACTTTGCATCAGTCCATCTTAGATGATTTGGGCCCAGCGAAGCCGGCGGCGTTACTGGGTGTTGCTGATAAATGGCTTTGGCTTTGCATAGTAGAGTTTTAACTTGCACTTACAGATGTGACCAACTGTAGTTACTGACAGTAGTTTTCTGAAGTGTTCCTGAGCCCATGTGGTGATATCCTTTACACACTGATGTCGCTTTTTGATGCAGTACCGCCTGAGGAATCAAAGGTCCGTAATATCATCGCTTACGTGCAGTGATTTCTCCAGATTCTCTGAACCTTTTGATGATATTACGGACCGTAGATGGTGAAATCCCTAAATTCCTTGCAATAGCTCGTTGAGAAATGTTGTTCTTAAACTGTTCGACAATTTGCTCACGCATTTGTTCACAAAGTGGTGAACCTCGCCCCCATCCTTGTTTGTGAATGACTGAGCATTTCATGGAAGCTGCTTTTATACCCAATCATGGCACCCACCTGTTCCCAATTAGCCTGTTCACCTGTGGGATGTTCCAAATAAGTGTTTGATGAGCATTCCTCAACTTTCGCAGTCTTTTTTGTCACTTGTTGCAGCTTTTTTGAAACATGTTGCAGGCATTAATTTTCAAATGAGCTAATATTTGCAAAAAATAACCAAGTTTGCCAGTTCGAATGTTAAGTATCTTGTCTTTGCAGTCTATTCAATTGAATATAGGTTGAACACGATTTGCAAATCTTTGGTTGGGAGCATGGAATTGCCCAAAATGTTTTGGTATCCTGGAGCATTCAAAGTTCCTTTCACTGGAACTAAGGGGCCAAGCCCAACACCTGAAAAACAACCCCACACCATAATTCCTCCCTCACCAAATTTCACACTCGGCACAATGCAGTCCGAAATGTAGCGTTCTCCTGGCAACCTCCAAACCCAGACTCATCCATCAGATTGCCAGATGGAAAAGTGTGATTCATCACTCCAGAGAAGGCGTCTCCACTGCTCTAGAGTCCAGTGGCGACGTGTTTTACACCACTGCATCCCACGCTTTGCATTGGACTTTGTGATGTATGGCTTAGAAGTAGCTGCTCGACCATGGAAACCCATTCCATGACGCTCTCTGCGTACTGTACGTGGGCTAATTGGAAGGTCACATGAAGCTTGGAGCTCTGTAGCAACTGACTGTGCAGAAAGTCTTTGCACTATGCGCTTCAGCATCCGCTGACACCTCTCTGTCAGTTTACGTGGCCTACCACTTGGTGGCTGAGTTGCTGTTCTTCCCCAAACTCTTCACTTTTCTTAGAATAAAGTTGACTTTGGAATATTTAGGAGCGAGGAAATTTCCCGACTGGATTCGTTGCACAGGTGGCATCCTATGACAGTTCCACGCTGGAAATCACTGAGAGCGGCCCATTCTTTGACAAATGTTTGTAGAAACAGTCTCCATGCCTAAGTGCTTGATTTTATACACCTTTAGGACACCTGATTCTCATCATTTGGATGGGTGGCCAAATACCTTTGGCAGTATAGTGTGCATGACACATATAGGCAAACAAATCAGAATTTACCTGCAGTGTGATTATAGCCAAATAAGCCGCACAGCTAAATTCATAATACATTCATGTTTCTTTATTTTATTTATTTTCGGGTCTCCCTATGTCTAGCATTAAAAGATTACAGTTGGTACAAAATGTGGCTGCTAGACTTTTGAGAAGAACAAGAAAGTTTGATCATATTAGTCCTATACTGGCTCACCTGCACTTGCTTCCTGTGCACTTAAGATGTGACTTTAAAGTTTTACTACGTACGTATAAAATACTACACGGTCTAGCTCCATCCTATCTTGCTGATTGTATTGTACCATATGTCCCAGCAAGAAATCTGCGTTCAAAGAACTCCGGCTTATTAGTGATTCCCAGAGCCCAAAAAAAGTCTGCAGGCTATAGAGCGTTTTCTATTCGGGCTCCAGTACTATGGAATGCCCTCCCGGTAACAGTTAGAGATGCTACCTCAGTAGAAGCATTTAAGTCTCATCTTAAAACTCATTTGTATACTCTAGCCTTTAAATAGACCCCCCTTTTAGACCAGTTGATCTGCCGTTTCTTTTCTTTTCTGCTCTGCCCCCCTCTCCCTTGTGGAAGGGGAGACACAGGTCCGGTGGCCAGGGATGGAGTGCTAGCTGTCCAGAGTCGGGACCCGGGGTGGACCGCTCGCCTGTGCATCAGTTGGGGACATCTCTGCGCTGCTGACCCGTCTCCGCTCGGGATGGTCTCCTGCTGGCCCCACTATGGACTGGACTCTCACTATTATGTTAGATCCACTATGGACTGGACTTTCACAATATTATGCTAGACCCACTCGATGTCCATTGCATCCCACATCTGCGGTCCTCTCCAAGGTTTCTCATTGACATCCCACTGGGTTGAGTTTTTCCTTGCCCTTATGTGGGATCTGAACCAAGGATGTCGTTGTGGTTTGTGCAGCACTTTTAGACACTTGTGATTTAGGGCTATATATAAATAAACATTGATTGATTGATTGATGTTTCTGACATCCTTGTCGTCTTTATTGTTAGTGAGCACATGCCTAAATTGATCTCAAGCTGAATTTAAAAGCCAATGGCTAAATTAGAGCCACTAAATACGTGTACGCTTTAGAATCCGACTAGTTGACTAATCGTTAAGATAGTTGATGATTAGTTGACTAGTTGGAGCCCTGCTGTTAGTAATTTTACTACAGTACTTGCAGTGGTTTGATTTCTTATCACATAATCAGAAAGTACAAAAAGGAACTTTTGAGCTTGGATTAAATGTACTAACTAACCTACTCAGTGGCCTAGTGCAGTGGTCCCCCGGTACCGGTCCGTGGATCGATTGGTACCGGGCCGCACAAGAAATAAAAATAATAATAAAACATTTAAAAATGTTTTTATTTTTTGTTAGTTTTTTTATTAAATCAACATAAAAAACACAAGATACACATAAAATTACTGCACCAACCCAAAAAACCTCCCTCCCCCATTTACACTCATTCTCACTCATTCGCACAAAAGGGTTGTTATTAATATTTCTGGTTCCTACATTATATATCAATATAGATCAATACCGTCTGCAGGGATACAGTCCGTAAGCACGCGTGATTATATTTTTTAATGACAAAAAAACAAACCAAAAAATAACTTTATTTTTATTTATTTATTTTTTATTTTTTTAAATTCCCCCCCAACCCCCGGTCCGTGGGACAAATTTTCCAGCGTTGACCGGTCCGCAGTAACAAAAAGGTTGGGGACCACTGGTCTAGTGGTTAGGTAGGTTGTGAGTTCAAACCCCGGCCGAGTCATACCAAAGACTATAAAAATGGGACCCATTACCTCCCTGCTTGGCACTCAGCATCAAGGGTTGGAATTGGGGGTTAAATCACCAAAAATGATTCCCGGGCGCGGCACTGCTGCTGCCCACTGCTCCCCTCACCTCCCAGGGGGTGAACAAAGGTATGGGTCAAATGCAGAGGACAAATTTCACCACACCTAGTGTGTGTGTGACAATCATTGGTACTTTAACTTTAGTACTATTCGTACTAAACGTTGGCGATGACACCAAATGTAGATCTAAGCGATGTCGGAGCAATGAAATATCGAGTAATAATGACTTGGCAGTTTGTAAATCAGCCGGTGAGCCCATTTCATTTCCCTTCCTACTTTCAAGACAAACCATTTGGTCTGTCGGTGCTACGAGATAAGACGGTGCGAGCTTATCACAGTCAATGATAACCGAAGAAAACGGACGGCAGTGGGGATTTGGGGATTTGTGAATTGTCCTTCTGTACCTGTTCTCTGCCCCCTCACTCTCTCCCGTCCACGCCCTCCCGGCATATCCGTCCTGTCGCCCAGGACGTGCGGTGGCTTTAAATAGTGCTTCCACGCTGCAGTGTGTAACTCGAGAGGCACCGTGTCCCTTTTGAAGAGGTCATTTTATGTGTTATGGCATCAAACCTCGGGAAGAAGAAGAATATCACTTGGCATATGTGATGCAAAAACGATCAAATTACTACTCTATGACCGTATGTTCTGTACAAATATTTGTTTGGAGTGACTAAATATGATACTTATACAACATTAGATTAGTGAAAACTCAATCGACAGATTTGTAGATTTTCTCTGACCTTCCGCTTGAATTTCTGTGTCGTATTTCATACCCTATTGTATTTACAATTGGTTTTATTGTAACCAATGGGTGGTGGAGTTTTCCTCATCACTCCTGGTTTACTGTGATCTACACCCTTTCTAAAGGCCACACTTGTACCATTGATCATCACCAGCCATGCTAGAGCGTCCTGTTCCTCATTAGAATTTTGGAGGAGAGACAGAATATCAGTTTATTGAACTACATTTGACTCTACAGTGTTGGTTAATAAATACCTGTGGTTGTGTTATTTAGTGGTGCCGAAATAAAGCCCATCCATCCATCCATCTTCTTCCGCTTATCCAAGGTCGGGTCGTGGGGGCAGCAGCCTAAGCAGGGAAGCCCAGACTTTCCTCTCCCCAGCCACTTCGTTCAGCTCTGTATTATGATGATAGTATATATGATAGTATATATCTGTATCATGAATCAATTTAAGTGGACCCCGACTTAAACAAGTTGAAAAACTTATTCGGGTGTTACCATTTAGTGGTCAATTGTACGGAATATGTACTTCACTGTGCAACCTACTAATAAAAGTCTCAATCAATCAAAAAAAAACTCTTCCCGGGGGATCCTGAGGCGTTCCCAGGCCAGTCTTCCCAACGTGTCCTGGGTCTTCCCCGTGGCCTCCTACCGGTCGGAAGTGCCCTAAACACTTCCCTAGGGAGGCGTTCGAGTGGCATCCTGACCTGATGCCCGAACCACCTCATCTGGCTCCTCTCCATGTGGAGGAGCAGCGGCTTTACTTTGAGCTCCCCCCGGATGACAGAGCTTCTCACCCTATCTCTAAGGGAGAGCCCCGCCACCCGGCGGAGGAAACTCATTTCGGCCGCTTGTACTTGTGATCTTGTCCTTTCGGTCATAACCCAAAGCTCATGACCATAGGTGAGGATGGGAACGTGGATCGACCGGTAAATTGAGAGCTTTGCCTTCCGGCTCAGCTCCTTCTTCACCACAACGGATCGATACAGCGTCCGCATTACTGCAGACGCCGCACCGATCCGCCTGTCGATCTCACGATCCACTCTTCCCTCACTCGTGGAGAAGACTCCGAGGTATTTGAACTCCTCCACTTCGGGCAGGGTCTCCTCCCCGACCCGGGGATGGCACTCCACCCTTTTCCGGGCGAGAACCATGGACTCGGATTGGGGGTGCTGATTCTCATTCCAGTCGCTTCACACTCGGCTGCGAACCTATCCAATAAAGCCAACAAACGACAAAATACATTTTGGCATTGTACCATGGATGTGTAGACTTCTAATGTATACTTTTTATAGAGTATTTGGAATTGAGTGACTAAAAAGTGGATTACGTATGTAGGGTTGTACGGTATACCGGTATTAGTATAGCACCATGATACTAATGAATCATATTCAGTACTATACCTGTTTCGTATTGCTGAGTGGAGATGACGGTTCAGACACCAGGGGGCAGTAATGTACAATATTTAATTATATATATAGTCAATATATAGATATATATATATATATATATATATATAATAATACTAAACAGTACTAACAATAACTAAACTAAGGAAATGGAGTGTGACAAAACCCAGGAGTGTGTGTGTGTGTGTGTGTGTGTGTGTGTGTGTGTGTGTGTGTGTGTGTGTGTGTGTGTGTGTGTGTGTGTGTGTGTGTGTGTGTGTGTGTGTGGCTATGCGTAAGGTTAACTGAGTGTGTGTTACCAAGTGTTGATGAGAGCGAAGGAACGAGGCAGTCCGTGGGGCAGGCAGGTGATCCAGGGCAGGAAAGAGTGACAAGGTCCGTGTCCGGGCGAGGGTTGAGGATCGAGGAAGGCAGTCCAAAGTCCACAGGGGAAAACAACGGAAGAATCACCAAGGGCAAAACTCGGGAGGGCACTGAGGGAGGACAAGCAAGGACGTCAGGCTCGAAGGGAAAACACAGAGAGAAAACAGAGAGCATCAAGCTAGTGTAGGCGTACGGTACACCATAGAGAACTAAGTTCCTGCCAGTATCCTTGGGTCCACTGGTCCTTTATTCAGCTCCCTCTCCGAGCCCAGAACAAGAGAGTGGCACTAACAGTGGATAGGATGTACATAAATGGACAGCTGTATCGGGACCCAAAGGTTACCCCCTGGCTTTTTTAGAATGGGCAATCGTGGGTGTTTTTAGTATCTTGGTTTGGCCTGTGTCATGACTACTTCCAGTACTGTTATGTCCTGCACTAAGCTGGGCCTTCATAGGGGCCTGGTGTTAGCTCACGTGATATTATGCAGCCTGCGTAATAAGTATCAGGAAGTAGAGTGTATCATTTTAAATGTGCTTTATAAATAAAGTTGATTTGATTTGATTTATCAAAGATCATTTTATTACTATCTTTGCCATTTCTGAGACCCACCTTGATGATTCCTTTTCTGATTCAATTGTAGCCATTGAGGGGTTCTCCATTTTTAGGAAAGATAGGAACAGGTTTGGGGGTGGGGTGGCTATTTATGTTCAGAATCATTTATCTATCAAAATTGGCAATGATTTGATGAGGGAGAGTATTGAAGCTATTTGTGTGCAGGTCGATCTGCCTTATTTGAAACCAATTATAGTATGCTGTTTCTATAGGCCTCCTAGTGCTGATGCTCTGTATCTGAAGGAGTTATGTGAGATGTTTGACAGGATATCAGATGCGAATAGAGAAATCTATTTACTGGGTGATATGAATGTTGACTGGCTGGGACAGGGGTGTACAAACAAAAATAAGTTACTATCCATTTTAAATGCTTGCAATCTGTCCCAAATTGTTGCCCCTCCCACGAGAATAGGTAGTAATAGTGATGGTATTATTATAGCTACATGCATTGATCATATTTATACAAATGTTCCGGACCAATGCTCCAAAGCAGTCTCAGTTCCTGTAGGTTTTACTGACCACAATATAATAGCTGTCACTAGAAAGACAAGGGTTCCTAAACCTAAAGCAAAAATTATTTTTACAAGGTCTTATAAGAGATTTGATGAAGAATGTTTTATTGATGAAATATCCTGTTTAAATTGGAACGAGGTGTGCAGTGAGGAAGACCCTGAGGCTGCACTGGACTTATTTATGTTAATGTACATGAGTGTTGTGGACAAGCATGCCCCTTTGAAGAAGTTTTCTGTCAAAACTAAGTCTGCCCCATGGATTGATAATGGACTTAGAAGTTTAATGACTGAAAGAGACATGGCTAAAAAAGCCTCCGTCAACTCAGGTTTAATTGATGACAGGCATAAGTACTGTTCCTTAAAGGCCTACTGAAAGCCACTACTACCGACCACGCAGTCTGATAGTTTATATATCAATGATGAAATCTTAACATTGCAACACATGCCAATACGGCCGGGTTAACTTATAAAGTGACATTTAAAACTCCCCGGGAAATATCCGGCTGAAACATCGCAGTATGATGACATATGCGCGTGACGAAGTCCGAGTAACGGAAGTTATGGTACCCCGTAGAATCCTATACAAAAAGCTCTGTTTTCATTTCATAATTCCACAGTATTCTGGACATCTTTTGCAATTTTTTTAATGAACAATGAAGGCTGCAAAGAAGACAGTTGTAGGTGGGATCAGTGTATTAGCAGCGGACTACAAGAGGACTTTGTTGGAGCGCTAGCCGCGCTAGCCGCGCTAGCCGCGCTAGCCGCGCTAGCCGCGCTAGCCGCGCTAGCCGCGCTAGCCGCCGACCTCACCTTGACTTCCTACGTCTCCGGGCCGCCAAACGCATCGGGTGAAGTCCTTCGTCCTTCTGCCGATCGCTGGAACGCAGGTGAGCACGGGTGTTGATGAGCAAATGAGGGCTGGCTGGCGTAGGTGGAGAGCTAATGTTTTTAGCATAGCTCTGTGCAGTCCGGTTGCTAAGTTAGCTTCAATGGCGTCGTTAGCACAGCATTGTTAACCTTCGCCAGCCTGGAAAGCATTAACCGTGTATTTACATGTCCACGGTTTAATAGTGTTGTTGATTTTCTATCTATCCTTCCAGTCAGAGGTTTATTTCTTTTGTTTCTATATGCAGTTAAAGCAAGATGCTATCACGTTAGCTCGTAGCTAAAGCATTTCGCCGATGTATTGTCGTGGAGATAAAAGGCACTGAAGGTCCATTTCGTGTTCTCGACTCTCCTTTTCAAGAGGATATAGTATCCGAGGTGGTTTAAAATACAAATCTGTGATCTACAATAGAAAAAGGAGAGTGTGGAATCCAATGAGCCAGCTTGTACCTAAGTTACGGTCAGAGCGAAAAAAGATACGTCCATCGCTGCCTCTCAAGTCATTCACTGTAACGTTCCTCATCTACAAATCTTTCATCCTCGCTCAAATTAATGGGGTAATCGTCACTTTCTCGGTCCGAATCTCTCTCGCTCCATTGTAAATAATGGGGAATTGTGAGGAATCCTAGCTCCTGTGACGTCACGCTACTTCCGGTACAGGCAAGGCTTTTTTTATCAGCGAGCAAAAGTTGCGAACTTTATCGTCGATGTTCTCTACTAAATCCTTTCAGCAAAAATATGGCAATATCGCAAAATGATCAAGTATGACACATAGAATGGATCTGCTATTCCCGTTTAAATAAAAAAAAATCATTTCAGTAGGCCTTTAAGAAACCAGGTCACAAAGTTAAACAAACTGAAAAAAAGGGAATATTACAAACAGAGGTTATATGATGTGAGATATGATAGCAAAAACTTATGGAATGTTTTGAATGAAATCATAGGTAGAAAGAACAATGTCTGTACACCTTTTGTGGAATCAAATGGGTTTGGTACTCACTAAGCCATGTGACATTGCCAATCATTTTAATAACTATTATGTTGACAAGGTATCTCAATTAAGGCATGGTATGCATATATCCAATAACAACAAATCAGCTGACCTCATTAGGAATATTATAATGGATAATAAGGACTGTGAATTCAATTTTCATCAGGTTGAAGTCAGTGAGGTTGAGAGGTTACTACACTCTCTTCCGGACAACAAAGTAGCTGGTGTAGACAACCTGGATAGTAAATTACTGAAAATGACTGCTGGTATCATATCAGTGCCTGTTTGTCATATTTTTAATACATGTTTACAAGTGGGCCTGTGTCCAAAGATATGGAAGGTGGC
Organism: Entelurus aequoreus; assembly: GCF_033978785.1. Lineage (NCBI taxonomy): Eukaryota > Metazoa > Chordata > Actinopteri > Syngnathiformes > Syngnathidae > Entelurus > Entelurus aequoreus. The sequence continues at coordinate 41,578,628 of NC_084749.1, read as the reverse complement.
TAAGGTTACTCCTCTACACAAGGATACCAAATTGGCTTTCAATGAGGGCAATTCTAGACCAATAAGCATCCTACCTGGGTTATGTCAAATACTGGAGAAATGTGTGTATGCACAAATTAAAGCTTACTTTCAATCAAATGGGCTAGCAACTGATTCTCAACATGCATATAGAACGGGCCACTCTACGTCCACGGCTCTTATACAAATGACGGACGGTTGGCTTAATGCTATAGATAATTCTATGTTGGTTGGAGCTGTGCTGTTAGATTTGAGTGCTGCATTTGACGTGATTGACCACTCTCCTTTAATTGAGAAACTTAAATGTTATGGTTTTAATACTTCAAGTTTAATGTGGATACAGAGTTATTTGTCCTCAAGATCACAACAGGTGTATCTTAATGGCAGCTTGTCTAATAGCAGAAGTTTGGATTGTGGTGTTCCACAGGGAAGTTGCCTAGAACCTTTACTTTTTTCTATATTCACCAATGATTTACCTTGGGCTACCGGGCGTGCAAGATTGGTTCTTTATGCTGATGATGCAACCTTATATCATGCTGCACCATCATGCAGTGTACTTAAAGGCCTACTGAAATTAATTTTTTTTATTTAAACGGGGATAGCAGATCTATTCTATGTGTCATACTTGATCATTTCGCGATATTGCCATATTTTTGCTGAAAGGATTTAGTATAGAACAACGACGATAAAGATTGCAACTTTTGGTATCTGATAAAAAAAAGGCTTGCCCCTACCGGAAGTAGCGTGACGTAGTCAGTTGAACATATACGCAAAGTTCCCTATTGTTTACAATGATGGCCGCATGAAGTGAGAGAGATTCGGACCGAGAAAGCGACAATTTCCCCATTAATTTGAGCGAGGATGAAAGATTTGTGGATGAGTAAAGTGCAAGTGAAGGACTAGTGGGGAGTTGAAGCTATTCAGATAGGGAAGATGCTGTGAGAGCCGGGGGTGACCTGATATTCAGCTGGGAATGACTACAACAGTAAATAAACACAAGACATATATATACTCTATTAGCCACAACACAACCAGGCTTATATTTAATATGCCACAAATTAATCCTGCATAAAAACACCTGCGTGTTTGTTACGCTAGCTCCTAGCTCCTCTGCCAGCTCCTAGCTCCATAGAACACACCAATACAATTCAAACACCTGATCAACACACACAATCACTCAGCCCAAAAGACCGTTTACCTAACCCAAGGTTCATAAAGCTTATATATTTTTAAAAAGTTACGTACGTGACGCGCACATACGGTCAAGTTATCGAATGTTTAGCAGCCAAGGCTGCATACTCACGGTACCTGATATTCAGCTGGGAATGACTACAACAGTAAATAAACACAAGACATATATATACTCTATTAGCCACAACACAACCAGGCTTATATTTAATATGCCACAAATTAATCCTGCATAATAACACCTGCGTGTTTGTTATGCTAGCTCCTAGCTCCTCTGCTAGCTCCTAGCTCCATAGAACACGCCAATACAATTCAAACACATGATCAACACACACAATCACTCAGCCCAAAAGACCGTTCACCTAACCCAAGGTTCATAAAGCTTATATATTTTAAAAAAGTTACGTACATACGCAAAAAAAAGCCAAAGCTGCATACTCACAGTAGCACGTCTGCGTCTGTGTCATCCAAATCAAAGTAATCCTTGTAAGAGTCTGTGTTGTCCCAGTTCTCTACAGGCGTCTGTGTATCCAAGTCAAATGTCCTCCTGGTTAGAGTCTCTGTTATCCGAGTTCTTCCATCTTGACTGCATCTTTCGGGAATGTAAACAAAGAAGCGCCGGCTGTGTACTGTTGTGGCTGACTACGTTCGAAAAATACGTCCATTTCGCACCGACAACTTTCTTCTTTGCTTGCTCAGCTTCCTTCTTCATAATGCAATGAACATGATTAAAACAGATTCACGAACACAGATGTCCAGAATACTGTGGAATTATGAAATGAAAACAGAGCTTTTTCGTATTGGCTTCAATGTGGAAGGCATACCCGTGTTCGCCGGGCTACGTCACGCGCATACGTCATCCTCAGAGGCGTTTCGAACCGGAAGTTTAGCGGCAAATTTAAAATGTCACTTTATAAGTTAACCCGGCCGTATTGGCATGTGTTATAATGTTAAGATTTCATCATTGATATATAAACTATCAGACTGCGTGGTCGGTAGTAGTGGGTTTCAGTAGGCCTTTAATGTAGTATTGAGTGAGGAACTAAAAGCTGTGCATGACTGGACAGTATGTAACAGACTTGTCCTTAACACCTCAAACACAAAAAGTATTATATTGGGGACTAGGCAAGGGTTATCTTGTGACCCAAAGTTGGATTTGAGGCTAGGTATTTCAACAGTTCAACAGGTCAGAAGTGCCAAGCTCCTTGGAGTGATGCTGGACTGCACTCTATCCTGGTCAAATCATATTAGTGATATAGTTACAAAGATGGGAAGGGCTGTTGGTATTTCCAGAAAATGTTCTGCTTTTGCTGATCCACGTCTTCTTTGTCAAATTGTTAAGAGTTTAGTCTTGTGTCATATTGACTATTGTTCTACAGTCTGGCCGTCTGCTGCAAGTGGTGAGATCAGTAAGCTCCAGATTGTCCAGAATAGGGCAGCAAGGCTGGTTTTTGGTTGTTCACTAAGAACCAATGTGAACCAAATGCATGCTTCTCTTTCCTGGCTAACAGTGCAGAACAGGTTGTCGGCTAATACTCTTATATTGTTCAAATCAGTAACCGGTAGTAAAACTCCTGCTTTTCTCATGGCCCAAATAGTTCACAGTAGCACTATACATAATCACAATACCAGGGCATCCAGTGAGGGGCATTTTGTACTCCCTCGTCCCAGGAAGAATGCTTTGCGGAAATCTTTTATTTGTAGATCTTTATCGCTCTGGAATAACCTGCCTCGAATTCTCACCAGCATTGAAAGTAAACAGGTTTTTAAAAAGAGAGTAATATTTTATCTGAGTTCTTAAATTAGTTTGCTCGTTGATGATTTCTTTGGTTTTATATTGTGTAGTTATATTTATATGGTAATTATTATTCTGTGACTGTAAATTGTTTGCTTGTTTTTTATTGATGCTTTTATTTTTTTCTGTATTGTGTAGTTATAATTATATGCTTTTACTTGTAATTGTATTGAATTGTGGACCCCAGGAAGACTAGTGGGTTGTTGAGGCAACCAGCTAATGGGGATCCTTAATAAAAATTAAAAAAAAAAAATCATCAGGTCCAGGTGCGCTGATTTCTGATCGCCTCCGGCTGCTGCGGCGCATGGGCGCGGTCTGCGCAGCAAGCGTGGGGGGGGGGGGGGGGTGTCTTGCAGAGCTCACAGGGGAGCTTCTAGATGCTCCCGCCGAGGAGGGCGAAGCAGACTGCGCGTGCGTCGTAACAATACCGCCTCTAAAAAGTATCGCTCCCCAAACCCCCCGCTGTCGTCACATCGTGTCATTGTTGGTTTTAAGAGCAGACGAGCATGTTCGGCAGCGCACAGTCACGGAATACTTACAAGCAGACACAGTGTGTAGACAGAAAAGGGAGAACGGACACATTTTGGCTTAAAAACTAAAGATAAAGGTGAAGTTATAACACTGAAACACCCTCAGGAAGAGGTGCTTTAAGACATGGCTAGCTAGCTAGCGGCTAACGTCCCTCCGCAGTCTGCAGTGTTGAGCTACTTCTAAATGACTAATCCTTGTCTCCATGGCGACAAATAAAGTACGTTTCTTACAAGTATCATCCCTGCAGGACGAGGAATAGCTAAACATGCTTCACTACACACCGTAGCTCACCGGCGTCAAAATGTAAACAAACGCAATTGGTGGATCTACACCTAACATCCACTGTAATGATACCAAGTACAGGATACTATTAGGATTACGTCGAGATTTTTTGAAATCACAACATCTTATTTTGTTTTTTTAAAATTGATATTATGTTTATAAACTCAGGAAATATGTCCCTGGACACATGATGACTTTGAATATGACCAATGTATGATCCTGTAACGACTTGGTATCGGCTTGATACCCAAGCATCCAAACAACAGAAGAATAAGTGATTATTACATTTTAACAGAAGGGTAGATATAACATGTTGAAAGAGAAAGTAAGCAGATATTAACAGTAAATGAACAAGTAGATTAATAATTCATTTTTTACCACTTGTCCTTAATAATTTTGACAAAATAATATAATGGAAAATGACACAATATGACACAATTAGGAGCCTTTGTTTGTTTCTTACTAATGTATGTATATAATGTATGTTCACTATTTTATTTAAGCACAAACTTGCAATAAGAAAAATATGTTTAATGTACCGTAATATTTGTTGTTAAAATAAAGCCAATAATGCAATTTTTTTTTGTGTTCCCCTTAATTTAGAAAAGTATCGAAAAGTACAGAAAAGTATCAAAATAATTTTGGTATCGAGACAACACTATATGTACGTGACATTCTACTTAAATGGGAACAGTTTGCAGTGATATATTTATTAATGTCCTTCCAAAGAGTTTATTTTATTAACGTATGATTGCTAATGAACTACTGCAGCTACTGATGGCACAAGTTCAATGAATCCATATTATTCACAATTATTGAATGCTGTACACAACTGTTGTATTCTAAAAGCCTGCATAAGAACACCACATTTTACAGTTTCAGTGTCATTTTGTGTATCCATCATTTACTGCGGAATGCATTTAAGATAATCTCACGTGAGTGAATAAAATGACGACAAAAGAACCTAACCAACAAACACATTCTGGTGTGGTTTGTTCATCACGAATACGCCAGCTAAGATGTTGCACCACAGAAAAATGTATTTTCTTCACAGTCATCTCTCCTGGACAGATCGGATATTAGTTTGTCGAAGGCAGGGATCACTGTCTTTCCTCGAACCACAGAATACACACCCGATATAACCAGTGTGTAATGTCTTGTTTTTGCATACAGTTGGTTCATAATTATGGGCCTATTAGGGAAAGCATCTGTCAGTGTTGTATTGGGAGAACACGCCTCTACCTCGGGGAATACAACATCTCTCATAATTCAGTGTTTTTGTACTGTGTTCATGCTATGAGCATCATACCCCCTAATGATTTACCTTCCCTTTATTTCAGACACAACTGGCGTGGTGTAAGGGATTTCTTACTTTGTGAATATTTGTGCAGTAAAAAGCAGTGTCACAATAGATTATGCTGTTTTTGTCACACATAAAATACTGTTGTCAAAGGGGGGACCATGAACGTAAATTTGTATTTTTATACTATACTGCTTTACACTTGTTGAATGACCAGTGCAACAACTCTTACATTTTAAGACACACACTTAATTCAGTATCAAACCTTGGCTTGTTCTTCAGTTAAGTGTTATATCAACCGAATATTCTGTTCTAGTGCTTGTAACAATTCTGCTCAATACGTACAGTACCATGACATTCTATCTTGATTTGTTTTTTATACCCAGGGAGTTTGGAAGATGGAAAGTAAACAATTTGGCTGCAGAAAGAAGAGATTTCTCAGAGTCTCCGTTACCTTTAACGTCTGAGTTCATCAGGAATATTCGACTCCTCGGCCGCAGGCCCACCACCCAGATGATCACTGATAACCTGATCAGGAAGTATGGTACTCACTTCTTGTTGTCAGCTACACTTGGAGGTAAACAAAGATGTTGAATTATTTTTGTTTAAGAATGTTCGTCTTGACCGTACTTACATTTATTTTGTGGTATGCATTTTGGTGGTTGCGTTCAATATGGGTGTACAGGTGGTGCATACTTGCCAACCCTCCCGATTTTCCCGGAGACTATCGAATTTCAGTGCCCCTCCCGAAAATCTCCCGGGGCAATCATTCTCCCGGAATTTCTCCCGATTCCCACCCGGGTAACAATATTGGACGACAGGTTTTAGCGTCCTCTACAACCTGTCGTCACGTCCATAATATATGCGGATTTTACACACACACATGTGAATGCAATGCATACTTGGTCAATAGCCATACTGGTCACACTGAGGGTGGTCGTATAAACAACTTTAACACTGTTACAAATATGCGTCACACTGTGAACCCACACCAAACAAGAATGACAAACACATTTCGGGAGAACATCCGCATCGTAACACAACGTAAACACAACAGAACAAATACCCAGAATCCCTTGCAGCACTAACTCTTCCGGGACGCTACAATATACACCCCCGCTACCACCAAACCCCGCCCCCAACAACCCCGCCCACCTCAACACCGCCACAATCTCCCGAATTCGGAGGTCTCAAGGTTGGCAAGTATGAGGTGGTCCCGGGTTACAAAACGAGTTCTGCTCTAAGAGTGTGATGCTGGTCTCGTTTTAGTGTACAGTATGTCAAATTTATACCTATATTTTACCTAAATTAACACCAGTAATGAACACATGAAGAAAATGTACAATTTTATAATGAATAGATGTGATAATTAAATTAAACAGTAAAAAACGAGAACCATCACTCTGGAAAGGGCATTGGAAGTGAGGGTGAGACAAGCTCTTTGGGAGGAGGAAGTCCAAATATTCTTATTAGGTATCTGTTTCATAATAGGAGATCCTTACACACATTCAAAGATACCATCTTTATTTATGTTAATTCTTGTTTAAACAGCATAAATCAGGCAGGCTGCCAATGTTGGTGAGGATGTCTAATTTCTAGAGATGCCGATAAATGCTCTAAAATGTAATATCGGAAATGATCGGTGTCGGTTTCAACCTCCCGATTTTCCCGGGAGACTCACAAATTTCAGTGTCTCTCCCGAAAATCTTGCGGGGGTGCGTGCCTTAAAGGCACTGCCTTTAGCGTCCTCTACAACCTATCGTCATGTCCACTTTTCTTCCATACAAACAGCCTGCCGGCCCAGTGAATGCCATGCATACTTGATCAACAGCCATACGGGTCACACTGAGGGTGGAAGTATAAACAACTTTAACACTGTTACAAATATGCGCCACACTGTGAACCCACACCAAACAAGAACGACAAACAAATTTCGGGAGAACATCCGCACCGTAACACAACATAAACACAACAAAACTAATACCCAGAATCCCTTGCAGCACAAACTCTTCCGGGACGCTTCAATATACACCCCCGCTACCACAAAACCCCGCCCTCCCCCAACTCCGCCCACCTCAATCTCCCGAATTCTGAGGTCTCAAGGTTGGCAAGTATGAGGTGGTCCCGGGTTACAAAACGAGTTCTGCTCTAAGAGTGTGATGCTGGTCTCGTTTTAGTGTACAGTATGTCAAATTTATACCTACATTTTACCTAAATTAACACCAGTAATGAACACATGAAGAAAATATACAATTTTATAATGAATAGATGTGATAATTAAATTAAACAGTAAAACAAGAGAACCATCACTCTGGAAAGGGCATTGGAAGGGAGGGTGAGACAAGCTCTTTGGGAGGAGGAAGTCCAAATATTCTTATTAGGTATCTGTTTCATAATAGGAGATCCTTACACACATTCAAAGATACCATCTTTATTTATGTTAATTCATGTTTAAACAGCATAAATCAGGCAGGCTGCCAATGTTGGTGAGGATGTCTAATTTCTAGAGATGCTGATAAATGCTCTAAAATGTAATATCGGAAATGATCGGTGTCGGTTTCAACCTCCCGATTTTCCCGGGAGACTCCCGAATTTCAGTGCCCCTCCCGAAAATCTCCCGGGGCAATCATTCTCCCGGAATTTCTCCCGATTCCCACCCGGGCAACAATATTGGAGGCGTGCCTTAACGGCACTGCCTTTAGCGTCCTCTACAACCTGTCGTCACGTCCATAATATATGCAGATTTTACACACACACATGTGAATGCATGCATACTTGGTCAATAGCCATACTGGTCACACTGAGGGTGGTCGTATAAATAACTTTAACACCGTTACAAATATGCGCCACACTGTGAACCCACAACAAACAAGAATGACAAACACATTTCGGGAGAACATCCGCATCGTAACACAATGTAAACACAACAGAACAAATACCCAGAATCCCTTGCAGCACTAACTCTTCCGGGACGCTACAATATACACCCCCGCTACCACCAAACCCCGCCCCCAACAGCCCCGCCCACCTCAACACCGCCACAATCTCCCGAATTCAGAGGTCTCAAGGTTGGCAAGTATGAGGTGGTCCCGGGTTACAAAACGAGTTCTGCTCTAAAAGTGTGATGCTGGTCTCGTTTTAGTGTACAGTATGTCAAATTTATACCTATATTGTACCTAAATTAACACCAGTAATGAACACATGAAGAAAATATACAATTTTATAATGAATAGATGTGATAATTAAATTAAACAGTAAAACAAGAGAACCATCACTCTGGAAAGGGCATTGGAAGGGAGGGTGAGACAAGCTCTTTGGGAGGAGGAAGTCCAAATATTCTTATTAGGTATCTGTTTCATAATAGGAGATCCTTACACACATTCAAAGATACCATCTTTATTTATGTTAATTCTTGTTTAAACAGCGTAGATCAGGCAGGCTGCCAATGTTGGTGAGGATGTCTAATTTCTAGAGATGCCGATAAATGCTCTAAAATGTAATATCGGAAATGATCGGTGTCGGTTTCAACCTCCCGATTTTCCCGGGAGAGTCCCGAATTTCAGTGTCTCTCTCGAAAATCTCGCGGGGGGCGTGCCTTAAAGGCACTGCCTTTAGCGTCCTCTACAACCTATCGTCATGTCCACTTTTCTTCCATACAAACAGCCTGCCGGCCCAGTGAATGCCATGCATACTTGATCAACAGCCGTACGGGTCACACTGAGGGTGGAAGTATAAACAAATTTAACACTGTTACAAATATGCGCCACACTGTGAACCCACACCAAACAAGAACGACAAACACATTTTGGGAGAACATCCGCACCGTAACACAACATAAACACAACAGAACAAATACCCAGAACCTCTTGCAGCACTAACTCTTCCGGGACGCTTCAATATACACCCCCGCTACCACAAAACCCCGCCCTCCCCCAACTCCGCCCACCTCAACCCCGCCCCAATCTCCCGAATTCGGAGGTCTCATGGTTGGCAAGTATGAGGTGGTCCCGGGTTACAAAACGAGTTCTGCTCTAAGAGTGTGATGCTGGTCTCGTTTTAGTGTACAGTATGTCAAATTTATACCTACATTTTACCTAAATTAACACCAGTAATGAACACATGAAGAAAATATACAATTTTATAATGAATAGATGTGATAATTAAATTAAACAGTAAAACAAGAGAACCATCACTCTGGAAAGGGCATTGGAAGGGAGGGTGAGACAAGCTCTTTGGGAGGAGGAAGTCCAAATATTCTTATTAGGTATCTGTTTCATAATAGGAGATCCTTACACACATTCAAAGATACCATCTTTATTTATGTTAATTCATGTTTAAACAGCGTAGATCAGGCAGGCTGCCAATGTTGGTGAGGATGTCTAATTTCTAGAGATGCCGATAAATGCTCTAAAATGTAATATCGGAAATGATCGGTGTCGGTTTCAACCTCCCGATTTTCCCGGGAGACTCCCGAATTTCAGTGTCTCTCCCGAAAATCTCACGGGGGTGCGTACCTTAAAGGCACTGCCTTTAGCGTCCTCTACAACCTATCGTCACGTCCGCTTTTCTTCCATACAAACAGCGTGCCGGCCCAGTGAATGCCACGCATACTTGATCAACAGCCTTACGGGTCACACTGAGGGTAGTCGTATAAACAAATTTAACACTGTTACAAATATGCGCCACACTGTGAACCCACAACAAAAAAGAATTAGAAACATATTTCGAGAGAACATCCGCACCGTAACACAACATAAACACAACAGAACAAATACCCAGAACCTCTTGCAGCACTAACTCTTCCGGGACGCTACAATATACACCCCCCTCTACCACCAAACCCCGCCCCCAGATCGGATATCGGCAAAAAAGCCATTACCGGACATCTCTACTAATATCATTTCACTTTTCTTTTAAGCGCTGTCACCAGAAGAGTCTTCCTCACACTTGCGAGACATAATAAAAATGCTGGAAGTTAACTACTAGGTCGGGTTATTCCTCCTCAGTGTAGGCGGCAGCCGTGCTCAAACTAATCAACAAGCCTGCCCGTTCAACCCGTCTGATGAAGTACACCCGGTGTACAGCACTGACAGAGTAAGATGAGATAGACGTTTCTGAAACGAAAGGAGGGTGCCACGAGATATCCCTGACAATATGTGTGTTGTTTAGGAAAAGAAAGCCTTGCTCAGTTGTCACTGACCGGGATCTGAAAAGACCCAAACCATGGCATTGCTATTGGGACTGATAATTCACATAATATAATATAAGGCGGGGTCGGAAGTGGTGCCTTGCAACCCAAGATGGCCTCTCGGGCGGGTGAAAGACTGGCCCATATGCTGCCGCAGCCACAAGACAACGAAGACAGTTGTGATTCATAGCGTTGTACGGTATAGTATAGTATAGTAAATGGTAAATGGGTTATACTTGTATAGCGCTTTTCTACCTTCAAGGTACTCAAGCGCTTTGACAGTATTTCCACATTCACCCATTCACACACACATTCACACACTGATGGCGGGAGCTGCCATGCAAGGCCCTAACCCATCACGAGCAAGGGTGAAGTGTCTTGCTCAAGGACACAACAGATGTGACGAGGTTGGTATAAAGTGGGGATTGAACCAGGAACCCTCAGGTTACTGGCACGGCCACTCTCTCAACTGCACCACGCCGTCCCCAATATAGTACAGCGATACTAATGAATCATTTTCGGTACTATATTGCCTCTGAAACGTACCGGTCCCGCACCCCCCCCCCCCCCCCGCGTCCGCGTAGTCGTCACGTCGTGTCATTGCTGGTTTACGTGCAGACGAGCATGGGAGAACGGACTCATTTTGGCTTAAAAACTAAAGATAAAGGTGAAGTTGTAACACTGAAACGCCCCCAGGAAGAGGTGCTTTAAGACATGGCTCAGTGTTTCCCACACATTCATTTATTTGTGGCGGCCCGCCACGAAAGAATTACGTCCGCCACAAATTAAAAAATATATATATGTACACTACCGTTCAAAAGTTTGGGGTCACGTTGAAATGTCCTTATTTTTGAAGAAAAAGCACTGTACTTTTCAATGAAGATAACTTTACACTAGTCTTAACTTTAAAGAAATACACTCTATACATTGCTAATGTAGTAAATGACTATTCTAGCTGCAAATGTCTGGTTTTTGGTGCAATATCTACATAGGTGTATAGAGGCCCATTTCCAGCAACTATCACTCCAGTGTTCTAATGGTACAATGTGTTTGCTCATTGGCTCAGAAGGCTAATTGATGATTAGAAAAGCCTTGTGCAATCATGTTCACACATCTGAAAACAGTTTAGCTTGTTACAGAAGCTACACAACTGACCTTCCTTTGAGCAGATTGAGTTTCTGGAGCATCACATTTGTGGGGTCAATTAAACGCTCAAAATGGCCAGAAAAAGGGAACTTTCATCTGAAACTCGACAGTCTATTCTTGTTCTTAGAAATGAAGGCTATTCCACAAAATTGTTTGGGTGACCCCAAACTTTTGAACGGTAGTGTATATATATATTTTTTTTGTCCTGTCCAGCTTCTCAGGCAAATCACATAGTTGATGTAGATGCCCATATAGGCTGTTCAGATTTACTTTACAAAAGAGAAGTGTAGGATACTTCTCTTGTTGCCTTATTTGTATTTGACCACTACTGTTTTCTGTTTATTTGTTACTGACTGTGGCAGGACACCTTTGCCTCTGTTTCACTTTATGTTGCTGGTAAATAATATGGTTGTAGTAGTAGGCTAAAGTTTAATTATTTAGTATGCACTAATTAAAGGGGCAGAGCTTTAAGAGACATTTTAGCTTTTATATTTTATAAGATATGTTTTTTGTAAGAACCACAATTAATAAATATATTTTAAGTGAATAACTTATTGTTCAAATCTGTATATAAATATGTACATAAAGTGTTGTAATTATATTGTAAAATGGATGGATGGATGGATGGATGGATGGATGGACGTTTAAAACAATACTGTTATTATTAATTAGTAAGTATACATTTTTTGAGCCTTTTTAGAGAAAATCATATCATTGTAGTAAATTATGCAAATTACTCGATTGTGTCATGGTGACCACGCCCACAGCCACGCCCATAGCCACGCCCCCACCGCCACAGGTATCTTGGCAGTTTATGGGAAACACTGTGGCTAGCTAGCTAGCGGCTAACAACCATCCGCCGTCGGCAGTGTTTTAGTGACTTCTAAATCACTAATCCTGGTCTCCATGGCGACAAATAAAGTAAGTTTCTTACAAGTATCATCCCTGCAGGACGAGGAATAGCTAAACATGCTTCACGACCGGTGTTGCCACAGTTACCTTGAAAAACTAATCTGATGAATGACTACTGATTACTCCTTTAGAAAGTAACATAGTTACTTTACTGATTAGTTGATTTGAAAAGTAACTAAGTTAGATTACAAGTTACTTTATTAGTTACATTCAGCAATGCAGCTACCGACATTACCCCCGCCGCCTCAAAATAAAAATGACACACGGTTTTGCCAATAATCACTTTATTTAACATCAACAACTGCACTTAACTTAAATACCGCATTTTTCGGAGTATAAGTCGCACCGGCCGAAAAAGCATAATAAAGAAGGAAAAAAACATATATAAGTCGCACTGGAGTATAAGTCACATTTTTGGGGGAAATGTATTTGATAAAATCCAACACCAAGAATAGACATTTGAAAGGCAATTTAAAATAAATAAAGAATAGTGAACAACAGGCTGAATAAGTGTACGTTATATGAGGCATAAATAACCAACTGAGAACGTGCCTGGTATGTTAACGTAACATAATATGGTAAGAGTCATTCAAATTCTATATTATTGTCCAAGTTGTATTCATTTGGTGTGAGAGGAGTAATTTTCGACTGGCTAAGATGTTATTTAGATAATAGACAACAGTTTGTGGATTTTATGGGTAATACATCTGAACAAATGAGGATTGAATGTGGAATTCCACAAGGTTCGGTTTTGGGACCAAAATTGTTTATTTTATATATTAGTGATATATGTGAGGTATCAAAGTTATTGAAATGTGTATTATTTGCGGACGACACCAACTTTTATAGTTCGGGACACGAGTTAAAAGTGTTAGCAAACATTATTGAACAGGAAATGATTAAACTTAAGAGATGGTTTGATGTCAATAAATTATCATTAAATGTAGAAAAAACAACGTTCATGATTTTTTGTAAGAGGAAAAGGGAGGAAACGATCCAACTGCCAATAGATGGAATTGATATTGAAAGGGTTTCTGAACTTATATTTTTAGGAGTGATACTGGATGACGGTCTGACATGGAAATCTCATAAGAAAAAGATGTCTAAGAGTATTTTTTGTATTAAATAAGGTCAAATATGTGTTAGATTATAGGGCGTATATTGTATTGTGCACTTACACTACCGTTCAAAAGTTTGGGGTCACCCAAACAATTTTGTGTTTGAGCCTTCATTTCTATGAACAAGAATAGACTGTCGAGTTTCAGATGAAAGTTCTCTTTTTCTGACCCCACAAATGTGATGCTCCAGAAACTCAATCTGCTCAAAGGAAGGTCAGTTTTGTAGCTTCTGTAACGAGCTAAACTGTTTTCAGATGTGTGAACATGATTGCACAAGGGTTTTCTAATCATCAATTAGCCTTCTGAGCCAATGAGCAAACACATTGTACCATTAGAACACTGGAGTGATAGTTGCTGGAAATGGGCCTCTATACACCTGTGTAGATATTGCACCAAAAACCAGACATTTGCGGCTAGAATAGTAATTTACCACATTAGCAATGTATAGAGTGTATTTCTTTAAAGTTAAGACTAGTTTAAAGTTATCTTCATTGAAAAGTACAGTGCTTTTCCTTCAAAAATAAGGACATTTCAATGTGACCCCAAACTTTTGAACGTTACTGTATATTACCATATATCAGCTACTGTGTGGAAGTGTGGGGGAACACATATAAGAGTAACATAAATGCATTGTATCAACTACAGAAAAGAGCTATAAGGATTATTCATAAAGTAGATTACCTAGAACACACTAACATTTTATTTATTAATTCTGGTTTATTGAAATTACAGGAGCTAGTAAAGTTACAGACATTATGTGTCATGTTTAAGGCTAAAAGCAAAACTTTACCAGCAAATTTACAAAAAATGTTTGTCATCACTTCTGAGAATGAAGAGCGTAGAAGAAAAGGTCATTTCCAACATCAGTATTCCAGGACAACTTTAAAATAAATGTGTATATCAGTGGTGGGGGTTAAACTATGGAATTCTCTTTACAATGAGATAAAAGATTGTAAAAATATATTCCAATTGAAAAAAATATATAAAGACAGAACAATAAAATCAAAAGGACAGCCATTAGTGTTTATATGTTGCTTTATATGTATTATTTTACTTATTTTTTGCCTGGTTTTGTATTTGTTTTGTATCATCGCGTGAGGTGTATATTACTTCTTTTGTTTTTTTGTTCGGTTTGTACTCCATGAAGTTTTGCACTTGTGTTTTTTTGTTTGTTTTCGTTATATTTGGATGTCATTGTTGGTTTATATATCATTAAGTAAGACTACGTATTATGTTGAAGGGGGCAGGAAAATATAAGATTTTTCTTCATCCTGCTCCTTCTCAGGCATTGGTGTGTAAATGTATAATTGAATAATGGTGGTATAATTGTCTATCAAAGATGCACATCAATGAAGGAGATAAATAAAAATGAAATGAAATAACTATAACATATAGAACATGCTATACGTTTACCAAACAATATGTCACTCCTAATCGCTAAATCCCATGCAATCGTATACGTCTAGTCTCTTACGTGAATGAACTAAATAATATTATTTGATATTTTACGGTAATGTGTTAATAATTTCACACAAGTCGCTCCTGAGTATACACTATCGTTCAAAAGTTTGGGGTCACATTGAAATTTCCTTATTTTTGAAGGAAAAGCACTGTACTTTTCAATGAAGATAACTTTAAACTAGTCTGAACTTTAAAGAAATACATTCTATACATTGCTAATGTGGTAAATGACTATTCTAGCCGCAAATGTCTGGTTTTTGGTGCAATATCTACATAGGTGTATAGAGGCCCATTTCCAGCAACTATCACGCCAGTGTTCTAATGGTACAATGTGTTTGCTCATTGGCTCAGAAGGATAATTGATGATTAGAAAACCCTTGTGCAATCATGTTCACACATCTGAAAACAGTTTAGCTCGTTACAGAAGCTACAAAACTGACCTTCCTTTGAGCAGATTGAGTTTCTGGAGCATCACATTTGTGGGGTCAATTAAACGCTCAAAATGGCCCGAAAAAGAGAACTTTCATCTGAAACTCGACAGTCTATTCTTGTTCTTAGAAATGAAGGCTATTCCACAAAATTGTTTGGGTGACCCCAAACTTTTGAACGGTAGTGTAAGTCGCACCCAAACTATGAAAAAAAACTGCGACTTATAGTCCGAAAAATACAATACTTGTTTTTACATATTAAAAAAATAAATAATGACAGTCTTTCTTTACTGGACATAAATACTTGTTTTATCCATACATATATATATATATATATATATATATATATATATATATATATATATATATATATATATATATATATATATATATATATATATATATATATATATATATATATATATATATATATATATATAAAAAACGTTTTTTCTTTACAGCAGTTGACATAAATTCTTTGTTTTTCATCAAATAAAATAAAATAAATACTGTCTTTTTTACCTGACTGTTAATACTGCAGTAGCAAAACCTACAGATATAAATGTAACTATTAAACTATGTTTAACTTTTCTTATGAACACTGAAGCTGTTGTTCACAACATCAGAGCAGCTAGGCGTGGTTTTACAAAACAGTGTATAACACCACATGTTAGCTCTAATTGTTCTATTGTTATAATCCAGTTATGAGTCAAACAGTGGCGTGGGGCAAGTAAACCAGTGGTTGTACCTCATTAACAAAAGCCTCTCAAACCTCTTGTCAGAAAGTCTATTCCTCATTCAGTGCGGCTTTCAGGTTGCTCTCCATCTGTGCATACTCCGTCTCCAGGCAAGACGAAAAGGATGTTCTGTGAGGCAAGGTCGTAGCGAGGATCTTGTTTATTATGGCACGCAACGAGGGCGAGTCAACTGTGCTTAAGGGCAGCATTTCCTCGACAACATACCGCCCGACCAACTTCTTTAACTGGAAATAATGACTGTATTAAAAGCATCACAGCATCTTCTTTCGTAAAATAATGTATATTATGTTTATAAACTCAGGAAATATGTCCCTGGACACATGAGGACTTTGAATATGACCAATGTATGATCCTGTAACTACTTGGTATCGGATTGATACCCAAATTTGTGGTATCATCCAAAACTAATGTAAAGTATCAAACAACAGAAGAATAAGTGATTATTACATTTGAACAGAAGTGTAGATAGAACATGTTAAAAGAGAAAGTAAGCAGATATTTACAGTAAATGAACAAGTAGATTAATAATTAATTGTCTACCACTTGTCCTTAATAATGTTGACAAAATAATAGAATGATAAATGATACAATATGTCAACAGACTAATTCGGAGCCTTTGTTTGTTTACTTACTACTGAAAGACAAGTTGTCTTGTATGTTCACTATTTTATTTAAGGACTTAACTGCAATAGGAAACATATGTTTAATCTACCCTAAGATTCTTTGTTAAAATAAAGCCAATAATGCAATTTTTTTGTGGTCCCCTTTATTTAGAAAAGTATCGAAATAATTTTAGTACCGGTACCGGTACCAAAATATTGGTATTGTTACAACACTAATACGAAGTCAATACCAACATGGAAAAAAAACCATCGGTATCTGCTAATATCAGTATCGTCTGTACACATTTTTCTCGGTGAGCTGCGTCAATTCTCAGCGCTGACTACCGTATTTTTCGGAGTATAAGTCGCTCCGGAGTATACATCGTACCAGCCGAAAAAGCATAATAAAGAAGGAAAAAAACATATATAAGTCGCACTGGAGTATAAGTCGCATTTTTGGGGGAAATGTATTTGATAAAAGCCAACACCAAGAATAGACATTTGAAAGGCAATTTAAAATAAATAAAGAATAGTGAACAACAGGCTGAATAAGTGTACGTTATATGACGCATAAATAACCAACTGAGAACGTGCCTGGTATGTTAACGTAACATATTATGGTAAGAGTCATTCAAATAACTATAACATATAGAACATGCTATACGTTTACCAAACAATCTGTCACTCCTAATCGCTAAATCCCATGAAATCTTATACGTCTAGTCTCTTACATGAATGAGCTAAATAATATTATTTGATATTTTACGCTAATGTGTTAATAATTTCACACATAAGTCACTCCTCAGTATAAGTCGCACCCCCGACCAAACTATGAAAAAAACTGCGACTTATAGTCCGAAAAATACGGTAATAACACTTTCTGCCTAAAAAAAATACAAATGTAAACTGTTTCTCATATGCGGCATTTACTTATTTGTGGACGCCTATCACAAATGTGGATTATTAACGACTTTGTCACTATATTTAGCAAGTAGAGGTACATATTAAAAGTGAAAGAGAGGCGTATCTGGCGTTGTGCATTAAAAAGATTTTCAAGTGAGAGCGTAGATCAGCCACCACAAGCCCAGGGAGTGTGCACTGCAGTCGTTTGACATCATTTGACTACCACTGGTTTGGTTATTTCACTAGGAAAGCCTGAGGGACAGTTACTTAACGCAGCCCTATTTTATGGGTCTGTGGAACATTAAAGAAATAAAATAAACAAAAAAATCGAGAGAGAAAAAACAATTGCCAAAAGGCTGAAATGTTGCTACTAATAACGGATAAAATACAAATAAAGTTGATTGTGTTCTAGAAGGGTTACTGTGCATTTGATAGAGTGATTGCAAGTGTTATTGAAGTTAAATATGTTTGTACTACAGTATATCATACAGAAATGCCGATAAAAGAGGTATGAAAGTATTGTACGGGTTATTTGTGTTTTAATAAAAATGTTTAAACGGATGTACTATACTGTAGCTGGCAGCTTCAATTGTTTCAGAGTTCAAGAGTTTTTCCACAACAGAACATTTAGACCAAACGGTGTACAAGAATACATAAAAATGCTACTGCATTCTTCTGCTGTGCCCGCTATAACTAGTTTTCGAGTGAATAGCTTGTTTATGTACCAAAATTACGTTTTTTATACGTTTATAGGCATGCATTTGTTACCATCCATCCATCCATTTCCGATACCCCTTATCCTCCCTAAGGTTGCGGGTTAGCTGCAGCCTATCCCAGCTGCCTTCGGGCAAATGGCGTGGTACACTGTCATGATCCGTGGTCCGTGGATAGCTAATGTTTTTAGCATAGCTCTGTGAGGTCCCATAGCTAAGTTAGTTTCAATGGCGTCGTTAGCAACAGCATTGTTGAGCTTCGCCAGGCTGGAAAGCATTAACCGTGTAGTTACAGGTCCACGGTTTAATAGTATTGTTGATTTTCTGTCTATCCTTCCAGTCAGGGGTTTATTTCTTTTGTTTCTATCTGCAGTTAAGCTCGATGCTATCACGTTAGCTCCGTAGCTAAAGTGCTTCGCCGATGTATTGTCGTGGAGATAAAAGTCACTGTGAATGTCCATTTCGCGTTCTCGACTCTCATTTTCAAGAGGATATAGTATCCGAGGTGGTGTTTAAAATACAAATCCGTGATCCACAATAGAAATAGGTGAGAGTGTGGAATCCAATGAGCCCTTGTACCTAAGTTACGGTCAGAGCGAAAAAAGATACGTCATGCACTGCACTCTAGTCCTTCACTCTCACGTTCCTCATCCACAAATCTTTCATCCTCGCTCAAATTAATGGGGCAATCGTTGCTTTCTCGGTCCGAATCGCTCTCGCTGCTGGTGTTAACAATTGGGAAATGTGAGGAGCTCTTCAACCTGTGACGTTACGCTACTTCCGGGAGAGGCAAGGCTTTATTATCAGCGAACAAAACTTGATCACCGATGTTCTCGACTAAATCCTTTCAGCAAAAATATGGCAATATCGCGAAATGATCAAGTATGACCCATACACTACCGTTCAAAAGTTTGCGGTTACATTGAAATGTCCTTATTTTTGAAGGAAAAGCACTGTACTTTTCAATGAAGATAACTTTAAACTAGTCTTAACTTTAAAGAAATACACTCTATACATTGCTAATGTGGTAAATGACTATTCTAGCTGCAAATGTCTGGTTTTTGGTGCAATATCTACATAGGTGTAAAGAGGCCCATTTCCAGCAACTATCACTCC
This sequence comes from Entelurus aequoreus, assembly GCF_033978785.1. Classification (NCBI taxonomy): domain Eukaryota; kingdom Metazoa; phylum Chordata; class Actinopteri; order Syngnathiformes; family Syngnathidae; genus Entelurus; species Entelurus aequoreus. The sequence continues at coordinate 41,559,169 of NC_084749.1, read as the reverse complement.
AGTGTTCTAATGGTACAATGCGTTTGCTCATTGGCTCAGAAAGCTAATTGATGATTAGAAAACCCTTGTGCAATCATGTTCACACATCCGAAAACAGTTTAGCTCGTTACAGAAGCTACAAAACTGACCTTCCTTTGAGCAGATTGAGTTTCTGGAGCATCACATTTGTGGGGTCAATTAAACGCTCAAAATGGCCAGAAAAAGAGAACTTTCATCTGAAACTCGACAGTCTATTCTTGTTCTTAGAAATGAAGGCTATTCCACTAAATTGTTTGGGTGACCCCAAACTTTTGAACGGTAGTGTAGAATGGATCTGCTATTCCCGTTTAAATTTAAAAAATTCATTTCAGTAGGCCTTTAAATAATGTCTCTTGATTAGCAACAGGTGAGCGTCCTGAACACAAGAGGCAGGTGAAAATAATACGTAGCTATGGTAACAACTCAGAGGTGCATAAACAGGAACTAAAGGAGTCCAAAACTAACAGAAAACACAAAACATGATCCGGGCCACGGATCATGACATACACCCTATACTGGTCGCCAGCCTATTGCAGAGCACATATAGACAAACAACCATTCACACTCAAATTCATACCCATTAAAAATTTAGAGTCTTCAATTAACCTTCCTCCCACATTCCAAAAATATGCATTTGTACCCATGAAATATTGAAACGGACCACCTGTATTGTCGCATAGTTTTTGCATATTGTGTAGTAGTGCGTGCATTTGATTTATTCATGTATTTATTGGGACAGGTCTATCATGAACTTTGTGTTAGAAATCCATACTAACTTAAATCAAGCAATAAATCAAAACCTAACCACACAAGTGACCTACAAGAAAGGCTGATACAGCTCTGGCTGGTGCAATGAATGTGAAAAAAACACTATAGAGCCGCCGCTTGCAGCGGGAGCTAACGACACCACGGCTTCACTTCACTGCCGATCAACCATGAACACGACGAGAAGTCGCCGACAAAGCAATACACCGTTATCAGAAGTGGAACCGGACTTTAAAGCGTTATTAGGAATTCTACAAAACAATGTAAATGAGGTTTGAAGCGATGTCAACAATCTCCATGAACAGGTGATCAGTGGTGTACAAAGGGATGTCGCAGATCTCCCAGAAAAGATTATCAGAGAGAAAACAATCTTGTGATAATATGATGGAATTTAGAACGTTCTGAGAAGAAATAAAGATTCTCAGTAAAGACAACACAGCATCGAAACGGGAGGAGGATAAGCTGAAGGAGGAGAATGCAACATTGCGCCAACAGTCATATGCCAAGCAGCAAGACAACACCCACTGGGATAATAGCAGTGTTGTGGAGAACATTAGAATGGAGATGGCAGCAGTGTGCCAACAGTTGCAACTAGATGACACTGATTTGAAGAACTCCAGGGAGGAGATGGCTGCATTGAGACAACAGCCAGACAACAAGATATCACCAATCTGGGGAATATCAACCAATCAATCAATCAATCAATGTTTATTTATATAGCCCTAAATCCCAAAAGTCTCAAAGGGCTGCACAAGCCACAACGACATCCTCAGCAAAGAGCCCACACAAGGGACGTCGATGTGAATGACTATGAGAAACCTTGGGGAGGATCGCATATGTGGGTAACCCCCCCTCTAAGTACAGTCCCTAGTGGATCCAACGTAACAGTGCGAGTCCAGTCCATAGTGGGGCCAGCAGAAGACCATCCCAAGCGGAGACAGGTCAGTAGCGCAGAGACATCCCCAAACGATGCACAGGCGAGCGGTCCACCCCGGGTCCCAACTCTGGACAGCCAGCACCTCATCCATGGTCACCGGAACCGGAATAACCCGGCGAGGGGGCAAAGGAGAAAAGAAAACGGCAGATCAACTGGTGTAAAAAAGGGGGGTCTATTTAAAGGCTAGAGTATACAAATGAGTTTTAAGGTGGGACTTAAATGCTTCTACTGAGGTAGCATCTCTAACTGTTACCGGGAGGGCATTCCATAGTACTGGATCCCTAACAGAAAACGCTCTGTAGCCCGCAGACTTTTTTTGGGCTCTGGGAATCACTAATAATCCAGAGTTCTTTGAACGCAGATTTCTGACATATGGTACAACACAATCAGCAAGATAGGATGGAGCTAGACCGTGTAGTATTGTATACCTAAGTAGTAAAACTTTAAAGTCACATCTTGGGTGCACAGGAAGCCAGTGCAAGTGAGCCAGTATAGGACTAATATGATCAAACTTTCTTGTTCTTGTCAAAAGTCTAGCAGCCGCATTTTGTACCAACTGTAATCTTTTAATGCTAGACATAGGGAGACCCGAAAATAATATGTTACAGTAATCGAGACGAGACGCAACGAACGCATGAATAATGATCTCAGCATCGCTAGTGGACAAAATGGAACGAATTTTAGCGATATTACGGAGATGAAAGAAGGCCGTTTTAGTAACACTCTTAATGTGTGACTCAAACGAGAGAGTTGGGTCGAAAATAATACCCAGATTCTTTACCGAGTCGCCTTTTGTAATTGTTTGGTTGTCAAATGTTAAGGTGGTATTATTAAATAGATGTCGGTGTTGAGCAGGACCGATAATCAGCATTTCCGTTTTCTTAGTGTTGAGTTGCATAAAGTTAGCGGACATCCATTGTTTAATTTCATTAAGACACGCCTCCAGCTGCCTACAATCCGGCGTGTTGGTCAGCCTTAGGGGCATGTAGAGTTGGGTGTCATCAGCATAACAGTGAAAGCTAACACCGTATTTGCGTATGATGTCACCTAGCGGCAGCATGTAAATACTAAAGAGTGCTGGGCCAAGAACCGAACCCTGGGGAACTCCGCATGTTACCTTGACATAGTCCGAGGTCACATTGTTATGGGAGACGCACTGCATCCTGTCAGTAAGATAAGAGTTAAACCAAGACAAGGCTAAGTCTGACATACCAATACGTGTTTTGATACGCTCTAATAAAATATTATGATCGACGGTATCGAAAGCGGCGCTAAGATCAAGAAGCAGCAACATAGATGAAGCATCAGAATCCATCGTTAGCAATAGATCATTAGTCATTTTTGCGAGGGCTGTCTCCGTAGAGTGATTTGCCCTGAAACCGGATTAAAAGGGTTCACAGAGATTGTTAGACACTAAGTGTTCATTTAGCAAGATATCACCAATCTGGGGAATATCAGTGTTTTGGAAAACATCAAAGAAGAAAAGGATCAGCTCACACGACATAATGACGTCATCATTGCAGGACTGCGCATCTATCCTTGACAAGAGCAGTTGACAATAGAGGAGAACCAGACGGCATGGACGCTGCTTCAACAGAGCAGCAAGTGGTCAACTTTCTGCAAAGAAAGAGAATTAATGTTGATATTAACACCATCGATGTTTACATTTTACTGAATAGAAGAGGCAATAAAACCACGTCAGTCATCATCGTGAAGTTTGCCAACAGGAAATCCAAAATGGCATTGCTGAAACAAGGAAACAGATCTGAAGAATACAAATGTATACATGAACGAACACCTCACTAAACGCAACGCTGAAATCGGCAAGAAAGCACCCGACTCAAGGAAACGGGGGGGAAATTCAGGGAACTTGGAGCACCAACTGCAAAATCTACATCAAACTGAATGAGGGTCCAGAAGCAAGAGTACTAGTTGTCAAAGACATTAAGGATCTGGACAAAAATTGAAACTCCCAAAGCAACAACAACAATAATGGAGTCTGTCAGAAAACTAACATCGACAATTAACTACAAAATCCCAATTCTCCAAAGGATTACCGAACAAAAATATATGTCCTCAGGAGCACATTCATCTACACTTATTCATAGGGCAACACAATTAGTGAACTGAAATGTATGGAACTGATAACCTTCAGCAGCATAGACCACCATAGTCCGTAATTAGATAAGGATATAGATCCAGATACAATTTTTTTCTTTCATACCAGGAAGGATTGTTTTTATTATACAGGCAAACAATATAACAAACAAACTGCCGATTATTCATTTCAACAGCAGAAGTTTGTATGCAAACTACAACAACATCAAGCATTTGTTGGAACAATTCAGTGAATCCTTTAAAGTTATTGTTATCTCAGAAACATGGATAAATGCTAAAAAAAAAGGCCCGGATTTTGACCTGGAAGGATATGAACTAAATGATATCAACAGAACCAACAAGAACGGATTGAAAGTACGTGATGAAAAACTCAAACAACAAATATGTCATTAGCTATTAGTTAATATCTTAGGATGTCTAACCATTGAAATATATCATGAAAACAAAATTTTAATCAGCTGCTTATATAGATTGCATAAGTCAAACATGAATATGTTTGAGAACTGGTTTAAAGGCCTACTGAAATGACATTTTCTTATTTACAACTTTTACTGAAATCAGTAAAAAAAAAAACTTTCTTATATGGAGACTTCAACATTGACCTTTCAGCTCTACTTCTTCTTCTCTTTTTTGGACGTGCTGGAATGAAACAACTGGAAAAATGTGATGCCTTACATTGTAATTGTATCGTTACATGTTCAAAATAAACTGAAACTGAAACATTTGCTTGATCGTTTAAAGGTCTACTGAAACCCACTACTACCGACACGATAGTTTATATATCAATGATGAAATCTTAACATTGCAACACATGCCAATACGGCCGGGTTAACTTATAAAGTGCAATTTTAAATTTCCCGCGAAATATTCTGCTGAAAACGTCTCAGTATGATGACGTTTGCACGTGACGTCACGGATTGTAGCGGACATATTGGGACACCGATATGGCCAGCTATTAAGTTGTCTGTTTTCATTGCAAAATTCCACAGTATTTTGGACATCTGTGTTGGTGAATCTTTTGCAATTTGTTTAATGAACAATGAAGACAGCAAAGAAGAAAGCTGTAGGTGGGATCGGTGTATTAGCGGCTGGCTGCAGCAACACAACCAGGAGGACTTTGAGTTGGATAGCAGACGCGCTACCGTGAGTACGCAGCTTTGGCTTCCAAACATTTGATCGCTTGCCCGTACGTGCGTGCCGCTATGTGCATGTCACGTACGTAACTTTGGGGGAAATATATGTGCTGTATGAACTTTACGGAGGTGAACGGTACTTTGGGCTGTGGGATTGAGTGTGTTGTGCGGGTGTTTGAGTTGTATTGGCGGGTTATATGGACGGGAGGGGGGAGGTGTTTGTTATGCGGATTAATTTGTGGCATATTAAATATAAGCCTGGTTGTGTTGTGGCTAATAGAGTATATATATATATATATATATATATATATATATATATATATATATATATATATATATATATATATATATATATATATATATATATATATATATATATATATGTCTTGTGTTTATTTACTGTTTTAGTCTCTCACAGCATCTTCCCTATCTGAATCGCTTTCACTGCCCTCTAATCCTTCACTCTCACTTTCCTCATCCACAAATCTTTCATCCTCGCTCAAATTAATGGGGTAATTGTCGCTTTCTCGGTCCGAATTGCTCTCGCTGCTGGTGGCCATGATTGTAAACAATGTGCAGATGTGAGGAGCTCCACAACCTGTGACGTCACGCTACTTCCGGTACAGGCAAGGCTTTTTTATCAGCGACCAAATGTTGCAAACTTTATCGTCGATGTTCTCTACTAAATCCTTTCAGCAAAAATATGGCAATATCGCAAAATGATCAAGTATGACACATAGAATGGACCTGCTATCCCTGTTTGAATAAGAAAATTTCATTTCAGTAGGCCTTTAATGTATGTTGAGTAATGATGTCCCACTGGTGCTCATAAATCCATCTTCCAATTAGTATGAGGATTGACTGCTGTAAATTCACCACTCACCCACTTTTTTGTTTCCTGCTGTGCGATGAGGTGGCGACTTGTCCAGGGTGTACCCCGCCTACCGCCCGAATGCAGCTGAGATAGGCTCCAGCACTCCCAGCGACCCCAAAAGGGACAAGCGGTAGAAAATGGATGGATGGATGTGTTGACCTTACAAGGACTTAGACCATGTCTACACTAAGTCGTTTAACCCCTTAAACGGATAATTATTTAGCCTAAGCCCCGTTTCAGCCACACTAAACCAGCGTTTAAGGTCCCCCTCCTCGAACAAATTTTTACACGGCTAAGTGCGCCGTGTATTTCTTGAATCTCCGCCTCTTAGCTTTGTATGGACTCACTGATCCTTTACAAAGTGAGTTCGGAGAGGAAGTGACGCCAGAAAGACCGCGGCCCACACAGGAAGTGACATCAGAAAGAACGCGCCACAGCCAGCTTCATAATAAAGCGGTTTCGTAACTCAGAGCTACCCACTGGAAATATGGAGGCGAGTCATCCAGACATGCCCGTGTTTCTCATTCTTCTACATGTCCAGACGCTTGTGGAAATAACACACAAATACCTTAAGGGAAAACGATTGCAGCTATTTGGGATACACCACTTCTGAGACGGCAAGAGAACTTTCCAATGTCCAGGTCAGCTGTGATTCTACTTAGCGAAAAACTTTGTCCATTTGTCGAAGAGGAGTCAATGAGAATGCAGACTCCCGTGGACGTGATAGAAAATGTAGCGTGTGCTTTGTATTACCTGGTCGCCGAGGGAAGACTACGGCAAACAGCGAATGCTTTTGGACTGGCAAAGAAGACTGTATCAGTTATTGTCCGCCATGTATGTCGCAGACTCAACGTCTAGGTCCAGAGTATATAAAGTCACCAAATAACGAATGGACAATGAAGGTGAAGGCAAAAGAGTGAGGAGTGTCCTGACCAGATATCTAGATCCCTAGTTTGATTGATGTAAAATGTTCTTTATCACGTGTCTAATAAAGATTTGATTAATTTGATGGCTCAGGTGTGATTCACTACAATAGGGCCCCACAGCACACTGGATTCCAGTTCATTGAAATACCACAACACTGGATATTCAGATAAGTTAAATTTAAGAACTGGCACACAAAGCAACACTGGAGGTGACTATGACGTGCGCATTTTCCGCGCATGCGTATTAGGTCGCGTTGCGCCGGCGGACGGAGTGGGGACGGTGGCATTGCTGTGTGTGGACACGGATACGGTTAGGTGGGATTTACCCTGGGTAACCTTATCCGGCTTAGTGTAAACGGGGCCTATTTCCAGTTGAAAATGTAAGACGCTACAGAGGCTCGGGCAAATTTTGCAAAGTAGAAACACTTGTCAATTACTTTAGCACTGACTCTTGGCTTGAACATGGTTACCATTGTTAGTGGCTGCACACACAATGCAGCTCTACTGGCCGCCTGGGCTCTCTGGCTCCCGGCCAATACTTAGTGGTATAAAATGAGGAGAGTGAGGAGTTTGCATTGGATTACTGCCAGATATATGTCTGTGTGGTTCTCGATGGATAGTCCCTGCATCCCAAAAACAGATGGATGCATTAAATTAATAAATAAATTGCGGTATTAAGTAGGCGCCCTTCAACAGTAGAGGTAAAACGGGGAGTGGGGGGAGCGCAGACAAACTGGCCAGATGCATTAGCACTGCATTATGATGTGAATTACGATGTGCAGGGGCTTGAAGGCCCCTTTAAAGTAAAGAGAATACTGAAGGTGCTGCATTCTGTGATCAATAGCTACTCATGTGTATGACGTAGGGAGTAATATGCTGTACTCATCCAGGTTTTTTTTTTTACATTTTTGTCATTAAGGGCTTCTTGTGTGCATTTACACATTATGTACTGCATGTATCCTCTTGGGAATAGAGCAGAAGGTGTGTTTTTAAGTTATGCCATCCATCCATCCATCCATTTTCTACCGCTTGTCCCCCTCGGGGATGCTGGAGCCTATCCCAGCTGCACTCCGGCGGTAGGCGGGGTACACCCTGGACACAGGGTTCGTACAGGTGCTTAAAAACCTTGAAAATGCTTGGATTGTAATGTTGTGTTTTCAAGGTTTGAAAAATGCTTGAATTTTGGGTCAAGTGCTTGGAAATGCTTGGAAATGTTCATCATAATTTCTCGGCAGTCTGACTCAATAGGCTAATTGTAGAATGGAAAAAAAACAAAAACGTTTCCTTAAAATTGAAAGCTACACCCTTGATCTGTTGGCTTTGCACGAGCCCTTACGTTAGGTTGTTGTCATGCCAGAGCCGTATATACGGCTCTGTGTCGCCCCCAAGAAGACAGTAGCACATCATGCCGGGAGGTTGTCCTTTTAATGAACATGATGTATGCATGGAGGGCCCTGAACGGCATGACCAGTGTATGGAACTCCAACCTCCCCCGCCAAATCAAACTCAGCTTCTTCTATGCGACAGTTGAGTCCGTTCTCCTCTATGGTAGCGAATACTGGACCCCGAAGCCAATCCTGGAGAAGTCTCTGGATGGATGCTACACCAGGATGCTGCGTGCAGTGCTTAACATCAACAAGAGGGCGCACGTAACCCATATAATCCTCTACAAGGGAATACCAAGGGTGAGCGAGAAGATTGCTGTAAGGAGAATGAGACTAGCAGGACACTGCCAAAGGCATCAGGAGCTGCCAGCCAGCAAATTGGTGTTGTGGGAACCAACACATGGGCATCGGTCAAGAGGACGTCTCACACTAACATACGTGGACATACCCAAGAAGGATGCAGGAGCTCAGAGTACCAAGGAACAGGCCAAATGTACGGAGAATCTGGATGACTGGAAGCAACAATGGAAGGCTCGTCTGAGGACGACCTAGAGAGAGATGTATGCATGAATTATGATACAAACAAACAAGTAAACAATAATAATTAATGTTATTTCTTGTAAGGAATGTGTTACGTTTTGAGAGGGGAGATGACGGTACAGACACCAGGGGGCAGTATAGCGCTATGTATTTATTATATATATTCAACATATATACAATAATAATATAAACTAAGGAAATGGAGTGTGAACTAGAACCAAAAGTGTATGTGGTGTGTGGCTATGTGTGTGATTAGATGTAGTGTGTGTTACCTAGTGTTGTGTCGGGCGAGAGGAGGGACAAGGCAGGAAGACAGTCCGTTGGGCAGGCAGATGATCCAGGGCGAGAGAGAAGCGTCAAGAGATCCCTGTCCAAGTGGAAGGTCGAGATCGAAAAGGCAGTCCGGGAAGCAGGGGAACGACGACGAGGAATGACGAGACACACAGCAACGTCAACACGGGAACGGAGTTATGCATTAGGATCGACACGACACAACAATGAAACACAGACGGGAAAACAGAAAGAGAGCAAGATTGCATCAAGCATCCGATGATCGCTTACTGGACGCCAACTGAAGATTATATTCCGGCCCGGCATGGCAGGCTGTGCCGGCTTATGAAGGCAGCACGCTCATCATGGGCAGGTGCGCAGATTTCAGATTGTCTGCAGGCGCGAGGAGGCACGCCCGCAGCGGAGAGACAGAATTTGGTGACCTCAAACAACAAGGCTATGGATCGATTCACACTGGTTTTCGCCTTTTGAAGGTAACTGGTAAAACTGGAAAATTGACTTTGAAAGTTCTTAAAAAGTGCTTGAATTTGGCCATGTAAAAGGTGTACGTAGCCTGTAGACAGACAACATTCACACACTAGGGACTATTTAGTGAATCTTAAAAAAAAGATTAATTGCAGTCAGTTAAAAGAAAACATCAAAAGCTGAGTCTACTAAAGAGCGCCATATATAAACATGCAACCAAACATGTTCATCAGACAAAATAATTATAATTTATTCCTCCGTGTGAGGGACAAATGGTAGAAATGACCTTTTCATGTTCATATTCAGACATTCACATGAGTCTAAAGCAAGTATCGTACAAAACCCAAAACCAGTGAAGTTGGCCCGTTGTGTAAATCGTAAATAAAAACAGAATACAATGATTTGCAAATCCTTTTGAATGTATATTCAATTGAATAGACTGCAAAGACAAGATATTTAATGTTCGAACTGAGAAACTTATTTTTATTTTTTTTTGGCAAATAATCATTAGCTTAACGCGACAATTTGCAACCATCCCCCCACCACATCCCACCTCCCCGGATTGTAAGTAATCAAATGTAAATAATCAAATGTATATACTTGTTCTTATGCTTTCTGAGCTCACTATGTTCACTGCTCGTTGTACATATCCTACCAAGTCAGACCTACACTCTTTCAATGTCCATTTCTCAGATGATATAATTGTTGATGACTGAAGTGCTGATATCAACCAAACCTAACACCCCCACCCCAACCCCCTCCACATCCCACCCCCCGGATTGTAAATCATGTAAATAATTCAATGTATATACTCTGATGATTAACTTGTGTGATGACTGTATTATGCTGATAGATATATTTGTACCATGATTTGATTAACGAGGACCCCGACTTAAACAAGTTGAAAAACTTATTCGGGTGTTACCATTTAGTGGTCAATTGTACGGAATATGTACTGTACTGTGCAATCTACAAACCCTGTTTCCATATGAGTTGGGAAATTGTGTTAGATGTAAATATAAACGGAATACAATGATTTGCATATCATTTTTAACCCATATTCAATTGAATGCACTACAAAGACAACATATTTGATGTTCAAACTCATAAACTTTATTTGAGGAATGCTCATCAAACACTTATTTAGAACATCCCACAGGTGAACAGGCAAATTGGGAACAGGTGGGTGCCATGATTGGGTATAAAAGTAGATTCCATGAAATGCTCAGTCATTCACAAACAAGGATGGGGTGAGGGTCACCACTTTGTCAACAAATACTTGAGCAAATTGTTGAAGAGTTTAAGAAAAACCTTTCTCAACCAGCTATTGCAAGGAATTTAGGGATTTCACCATCTACGGTCCGTAATATCATCAAAGGGTTCAGAGAATCTGGAGAAATCACTGCACGTAAGCAGCTAAACCCGTGACCTTCCATCCCTCAGGCTGTACTGCATCAACAAGCGACATCAGTGTGTAAAGGATATCACCACATGGGCTCAGGAACACTTCAGAAACCCACTGTCAGTAACTACAGTTGGTCGCTACATCTGTAAGTGCAAGTTAAAACTCTCCTATGCGAGGCGAAAACCGTTTATCAACAACACCCAGAAACACCGTCGGCTTCGCTGGGCCTGAGCTCCTCTAAGATGGACTGATACAAAGTGGAAAAGTGTTCTGTGGTCTGACGAGTCCACATTTCAAATTGTTTTTGGAAACTGTGGACGTCGTGTCCTCCGGACCCAAGAGGAAAAGAACCATCCGGATTGTTATAGGCGCAAAGTTGAAAAGCCAGCATCTGTGATGGTATGGGGGTGTATTAGTGCCCAAGACATGGGTAACTTACACATCTGTGAAGGCGCCATTAATGCTGAAAGGTACATACAGGTTTTGGAGCAACATATGTTGCCATCCAAGCAACGTTACCATGGACGCCCCTGCTTATTTCAGCAAGACAATGCCAAGCCACGTGTTACATCAATGTGGCTTCATAGTAAAAGAGTGCGGGTACTAGACTGGCCTCCCTGTAGTCCAGACCTGTCTCCCATTGAAAATGTGTGGCGCATTATGAAGCCTAAAATACCACAACGGAGACCCCCGGACTGTTGAACAACTTAAGCTGTACATTAAGCAAGAATGGGAAATAATTCCACCTGAGAAGCTTCAAAAATTTGTCTCCTCAGTTCCCAAACGTTTACTGAGTGTTGTTAAAAGGAAAGGCCATGTAACACAGTGGTGAACATGCCCTTTCCCAACTACTTTGGCACGTGTTGCAGCCATGAAATTCTAAGTTAATTATTATTTGCAAAAAAAAAATAAAGTTCATGAGTTTGAACATCAAATATCTTGTCTTTGTAGTGCATTCAATTGAATATGGGTTAAAAAGGATTTGCAAATCATTGTATTCCGTTTATATTTACATCTAACACAATTTCCCAACTCATATGGAAACAGGGTTTGTACTAATAAAAGTTTGAATCAATCAATCAATGCTCACGTATTTGTTCACAAAGTGGTGACCCCTCGCCTCATCCTTGTTTGTGAATGACTGAGCATTTCATGGAAGCTGCTTTTTATACCCAATCATGGCACCCACCTGTTCCCAATTAGCCTGTTCACCTGTGGTATGTTCCAAATAAGTGTTTGATGAGCATTCCTCAACTTTCTCAGTCTTTTTTGCCACTTTTTCGAAACATGTTGCAGGCATCAAATTCCAAATGAGCTAATATTTGCAGAAAATAACAACGTTTTCCAGTTCGAACATTAAATATCTTGTCTTTGCAGTCTATTCAATTGAATATAAGTTGAAAAGGATTTGCAAATCATTGTATTCTGTTTTTATTTACGATTTACGTGCCGACTTCACTGGTTCTGGGTTTTGTAGTATTCAGTGTCAACATATACTGTTGTTCCCCATGTATTTATTTATTTTTTTCTTTTTGTGCAGGAGAGGAAGCCTTAACAATATTTGTTGACAAGAGAAAACTCAGCAAAAAAGGAGAGGTGAGCGATTACTCCAGTAATTCATCCACTGTCACTCTGGAAGCTCTGCACCAGCTGGCCGCATCCTACTTCATCGACAGGGAGAGCACCCTCCGCAAACTGCACCATATCCAGATCGCTTCAACTGCCATCAAGGTACAGCTATTTAAGTTCAAGTGTCTTGTCCTTGTCGTATAACACATGACAGCACTGTGACTAATGTACAATGCACCATATCAATATATTCAAGGCGGGATCTAGTGTAGCTGTCATTTAGTGTATTATGGGGAGTTATCGATCTTGGACACAATGCCACGCCTCCACAGGTGGAGGGAAAAAAGGTCCCTTGGTCCAGTGTAACAGAAATAATACTAATAGAAAAAGTATGTTATCCAGAGGAAGGGATTGTTCAGCGACGAATCTTGGAAATCCCTAAAATGACTTCTTCAAACTAAAAATACTTTCTGAAGCCGTTTGAGTCTTCAAAGAGACTTTATCATTTGCTGTGAACTTCTTTGCCACAATGGCCCATCTTCCTCCCTTGTGACCCAAACATCAGTTTAGCATAACTTCATCCGTCCAATACTATCTGCTATGGATAATGTACAGTATGTTTGGATCATATCCAGATTCCTGCAAAAAGAACAAGATTTTTGATTATAATTAGAGATGTCCGATAATGGCTTTTTTGCCGATATCCGATATTCCGATATTCTCCAACTCTTAATTACCGATTCCAATATCAACCGATACTGTTATATACAGTCGTGGAATTAACACATTATTATGCCTAATTTTGTTGTGATGCCCCTCTGGATGAAAAAAATGCCAACATGGCACTGCCATATTTATTATTGAAGTCACAAAGTGCAATTATTTTTTTTAACATGCCTCAAAACAGCAGCTTGGGATTTGGGACATGCTCTTTCTGAGAGAGCATGAGGAGGTTGGGGTGGGCAGGGTTGGGGGGTGGGGGGGGGGTTGAGTTGGGGGGTAATAAACCTTAAAGGCACCGCCTTTGCGTGCCGGCCCAATCACATAATATCTGCAGCTTTTTACACACACAAGTGAATGCAACGCATACTTGGTCAACAGCCATACAGGTCACACTGAGGGTGGACGTATAAACAAGTTTAACACTGTTACAAATATGCGCCACACTGTGAACCCACACCAAACAAGAATGACAAACACATTTCGGGAGAACATCCGCACCGTAACACAACATAAACACAACAGAACAAATACCCAGAACCCCTTGCAGCACTAACTCTTCCGGGACGCTACAATATACACCCCCCGCTACCCCCTACCCCCACCTCAACCCTTCTCAGGGAGAGCATGTCCCAAATTCCAAGCTGCTGTTTTGAGGCATGTTAAAAAAAATAATGCACTTTGTGACTTCAATAATAAATATGGCAGTGCCATGTTGGCATTTTTTTCCCATAACTTGAGTTGATTTATTTTGGAAAACCTTGTTACATTGTTTAATGCATCCAGCGGGGCATCACAACAAAATTAGGCATAATAATGTGTTAATTCTACGACTGTATATATCGGTATCGGTTGATATCGGAATCGGTAATCAAGAGTTGGACAATATCGGTACATCGGATATCGGCAAAAAAGCCATTATCGGACATCTTTAGTTTATTTACAAGTTAACATGCATTAAAAATAAACCTATGTGTGCCTGTTTCACATAAGGAGTTGGATTGATAGATAATCTTCCCAAAAAATTGCAGTTCCCTTTTAAATGAGTTGTAATGTTTGCGCAAATGAAGTCAAAGAACTAAACTAAACTATTGACTCCCATTTAAAGTATTTGTTTTTTGCCCTCAAAGCTCTGAGGGGCAAATGGGGCTGTTAGCATCCTTTAGGCAAATGCCTAGAGGGCGCTAACTTTCCAGGCATTAAATCCTGCTTTCTTAAGGCTCTCAGCACGTAATGACATAACCTGTAACACTTATAGTGCTATTGTGTATAGAGATGTCCGATAATGGCTTTTTTGCCAATATCCGATATTCCGATATTGTCCAACTCTTAATTACCGATATATATACAGTCGTGGACCGATTCCGATATCAACCGATACCGATATATACAGTCGTGGAATTAACACATTATTATGCCTAATTTTGTTGTGATGCCCCTCTGGATGAAAAAAATGCCAACATGGCACTGCCATATTTATTATTGAAGTCACAAAGTGCTTTTTTTTTTTTTAACATGCCTCAATACAACAGCTTGGAATTTGGGATATGCTCTCCCTGAGAGAGCATGAGGAGGTTGAGGTGGGCAGGGTTGGCGGAGAGGGGGGTTTGGGGGGGGGGGGGGGGGGGGTAGCGGGGGGTGTATATTGTAGCGTCCCGGAAGAGTTAGTGCTGCAAGGGGTTCTGGGTATTTGTTCTGTTGTGTTTATGTTGTGTTGAAATGTGTTTGTCATTCTTGTTTGGTGTGGGTTCACAGTGTGGCGTATATTTGTAACCAACGTTCCCTCTAAGGTGCGCACCTGCGCATTTGCGCACTGCTCACACGTCCTCTGCGCACAGCAAATCTATGCCGCGCAAAAAATCAAATCCCACTCTAAACATATTAAACAAATTGTTTGTTTTGTATGATTTTGCAATGCAACTGTGAGTAACAGGTGACGAAAGGCGGCCACAACAGATAAAACAATGTTTGTCAACACTTAAATTATTGTAACGTCTGTGGAGACACTTAAAGGAGGACAGGAGTTCCATCGGTCCCTTTATTTAGCGAAATTGTTTGTCGGCCATAACCACACCAAAACAATGTGTAAAATACTTTTAACTAGCAAAACTGGTCGTTGTCTATCGTACAAACCAAGCCAAAAGCAACTCTTTGTCATCTGTTATATCAACAGCAGCCGCTTGCTCCCTCTCTCACCTGCACCAACACATACACTATGGCAGGGGTCGGCAACCCAAAATGTTGAAAGAGCCATATTGGACCAAAAATACAAAAACAAATCTGTCTGGAGCCGCAAAAAATTAAAAGCCATATTAGATGTGTCATGAGATATATACATTTAATTAAGAGGACTTAAAGGAAACTAAATGAGCTCAAATATAGCTACAAATGAGGCTTAATGAAGCAATATGTACATATCGCTAGCCTAAATAGCATGTTAGCATCGATTAGCTTGCAGTCATGCAGTGACCAAATATGTCTGATTAGCACTCCACACAAGTCAATAACATCAACAAAACTCACCTTTGTGCACTCATGCACAACGTTAAAAGTGTGGTGGACAAAATGAGACAGAAAAAGAAGTGGCATAAAAACACGTCCTAGAAAGTTGGAGAAAGTAATACATGTAAACAAACTATACGGTGAGTTCAAGGACCGCCAAAATTAGTAGGACAAAACGGCGCTCGCCATATACTCAAATCAGTTAAGCATGTTTAATATAAACAGTGTGATTTATAACAGTTAGGGCGGTTTGTGTCATGTTTGTACTCGTACAGAAACCATACTAAAACAAAAAAATAGATTTTCCCCCCTCATCTTTTTCCATTCTTCATACATTTTTGAAAAATCTCCAGAGAGCCACTAGGGCGGCGCTAAAGAGCCGCATGCGGCTCTAGAGCCGCGGGTTGCCGACCCCCGCACTATGGCAATTAGCCACTGGTGCGTTTATGGCCACACAAAAAGTTGGACAACTCCAACACTACACGTAAAGTGTAAATTTCAGGTCGTTTTACTACGACTCCTCAATCAGTGTGCTTATTCTACTGTCATTTGTTAAGAATGTTATTTTTTGGATATTAACCATGAAATGATGTTACAGGACCACACAATTGCTAATAAAAATATTTATTTTACGGACAGAAAGTTAATAAACACTTCATCTCATGCAACATGTGAATGTTTTAAGGGGAACTAAATGTGATCTCTGAAAGGGGTACACAATCTTTCCAAAGCAGGACCCCCACCCAGGCATAAAATAGCTGATTAAAAAAAACAATATCTAAGTGGGCCAAATCACATATATTAGAAAATAATCTCTTGAAATTGACTAGTCACTTGATTATAATAATAAGACATTTAAATTGTTATGTCAGGTTTGAGACAAATGTGCTGCTGGTGTGCACGTCTGTATTCCACTGAATGCTCAGGGTGTTTGTGCGTTTGCAAAAATTAGAGGGAACGTTGTTTGTAACAGTGTTAAAGTTGTTTATACCTCCACCCTCAGTGTGATCTGTATGGCTGTTGACCAAGTGTGCGATGCATTCACTTGTGTGTGTGAAAAGCCGTAGATATTATGTGATTGGGCCGGCACGCAAAGGCAGTGCCTTTAAGGTTTATTGGCGCTTTGTACTTCTCCCTACATCCGTGTACACAGCGGCGTTTTAAAAAGTCATACATTTTACTTTTTGAAACCGATACCGATAATTTTGAAACCAATACCGATAATTTCCGATATTACATTTTAAAGCACTTATCGGCCGATAATATCGGCAGTGCGATATTATCGGACATCCCTTGACATAACTACCTGTAACACTTATAGTGCTATCTTGTACCTGTTTTAATTGGAGGTGAGGAAGTATAGTTGCCTTCAACTGCAATGTTTTGGAAGGAAGATGATTTGCGTACACAGGATTTTAACAATTATTTTCATTTAATTGCAATTTTTTTTATTTTTTATGTGAACTGTACACTTCAATAAAACCCATATACATGTGTATAGGTGTATGGAAGGGGATTAGCGGAGAATGAGAAAAGGTATTTTCTGGTCGTAAAAATGGACAGGCTTTAGTTTGTGCTTTGTGCTTTAGCGCGAGGGCGGGTAGTAGCCTGAGGTTAAGCCAGTGAGGGGCTTAACAATGCTCGAGTAGTTCTTAATAAACTATCCGTACTATCCTGACAAGACTAAGAACGAGCTGAGCTGCTAGAGACTGCGGGGCACAGGCCGTGGACTTAGGGCTTTCATCTTTTCAGGGTCGGTCTCAATTGGTCTGGACACGACATGACCTAGATATCGGACATAAGTTGGGAAAAACGTACATTTCTCGGGGGAGAGTTTGAGCCCGTAGTCCTTTAGGCGATTAAGAACTTTCATTAGGTAGACCTCAGGTTCTTCAGGCGTCTTGGAGATTATAATGATATCATCAAGAAACAACGATCGCTTCATGGAGATGCATGTCGCCCAGTGGCGGGCCGTGCATTTCCCACCTAGGCCTTCAAGTGATGTCCGACTTCAATGATTACCTCTCAAAATACCACAATTTATGTCACCACATGACCATTGCTGGAGAAATACTATACAGAAACATATTGACGTTGAATCACCTCAACAGTGTACAAAATGGGAAATTACGCATCGCATTTGAAAATCGCTAAACCCGCATCAGCAAGGAAAAGATATCTAGCGGGCTACTGTCAAAAGTTAAGAATAAAAGGGGTTTTTAAAATGATCTTTCCAAACAAGACGTCCACACTTTGGCGACAACGACACAATAAACACGTCTCAAGCCACTTTGTCATGACAAAAACGTGACAGTATTTACATACATTGCAAAAGAGCAAGAATTTGTTCTAGAGATGTCCGATAATGGCTTTTTTGCCGATATTCCGATATTGTCCAACTCTTAATTACCGATTCCGATATCAACCGATACCGATATATACAGTCGTGGAATTAACACATTATTATGCCTAATGTTGTTGTGATGCCTCGCTGGATGCATTAAACAATGTAACTTTACCATGAATTGATTAACGTGGACCACGACTTAAGTTGAAAAACTTATTCGGGTGTTACCATTTAGTGGTCAATTGTACGGAATATGTACTGTACTGTGCAATCTACTAATACAAGTGACAGTCTCTCACTGTCGTCCGGGTTCCATGGACCACCAAGAACAGACATGACTGGAGCAGGTTTGTGACTTTGTTTTATTTTGCAATAAATACTCAGTGCATGTCGGGCCGCTTTTCAGCTCCTCCTCTCTCAAACCGCTCGCTCCTCCGGTTGCTCTACAGCCGCCCTCGTCTTCGTCTGCGTCTCGCTCTTGGTCGCTTCCGCACTTCTTTTTCCGCGACTCTCCAACTCCTTCTGCCCCGTCGTTCTCGGCTGCCACCCTTTTATTCAGTGAGAGGAGATTATATAATTGTACCCAGATGGGCAATCCACGCACCTGACATTTATCTCAGCGACGATCCCGGCGCGCCCCGCCTCGCCGCTGGCCCGTCGGCCACGCCTCCTCGCCGCCATCTCGGGGTCGGCCCCGGCGTGCCCCGCCTCGCTGTCGGTCTGCCGGCCACGCCTCCCCACAACAAGTTTCAATCAATCAATCAAAAACAAGGTTTTCCAAAATAAGAGAACAACTTCAACTCCAGTTATGGAAAAAAGTGCCAACATGGCACTGCCATATTTATTTTTGAAGTCACAAAGTGCATTATTTTTTTTAACATGCCTCAAAACAGCAGCTTGGAATTTGGGACATGCTCTCCCTGAGATAATCCTGATACCCACTACAACTATGGGAATACTATACTTTGACTTTCACAAAGTGCATACATTTTAAAAATTTTTTAAACATGCCTCAAAACAACAGCTACAAAAACAATGAAGGCACACAGCTTCAGTCCAGAATATACTAGAGCATACTTGCCAACCTTGAGACCTCCGAATTCGGGAGATGGGGGCGGGGGAGGGGGTGTATATTCTAGCGTCCCGGAAGAGTTAGTGCTGTAAGGGGTTCTGGGTATTTGTTCTGTTGTGTTTACATTGTGTTACGGTGCAGATGTTCTCCCGGAATGTGTTCGTCATTCTTGTTTGGTGTGGGTTCACAGTGTGCGCATATTTATAACAGTGTTAAAGTTGTTTATACGTCCACCCTCAGTGTGACCTGTATGGCTGTTGACACACTTGTGTGTGTGAAAAGCTGCATATATTATGTGACTGGGCCAGCACGCTGTTTGTATGGAGGAAAAGCGGACGTGACGACAGGTTGTAGAGGACGCTAAAGGCAGTGCCTTTAAGGCAGGCCCTCAATATTGTTGTCCGGGTGGAAATCGGGAGAAATTCGGAAGAATGGTTGCCCCGGGAGATTTTCGGGAGGGGCACTGAAATTTGTGAGTCTCCCGGGAAAATCGGGAGGTTGAAACCGATACCGATAATTTCCGATATTACATTTTAAAGCATTTATCTCATAACATCTGTAATATTTCTTCCCTTTTTAGTATATATGTCATTTCAGTTTGTTATTATGGATTTGATATGAACGAAATGAATCATAAAGACATATTAAAACGTGAAAAAAACACACTAAACGTGAAAAAACTGTATAAAATGTTTGCACCCACCAAAACGGCTGTGTCCCGCAAAATACTTACTTCAACACAAAATCCATCCTCCTTTCTTTCCTCAAAAAGACCTCAATGACTTGGTTGTACAGTTGTACAGTTGGTCTGTGTGTTTCAGTTCCAACACTAAATCATTTTCTATTGGCTTTTAGGCCAATGCTGGAATGTCTGTCCAGTCGTGTTTCTTGCCTTATTGTTTTAATTTGCTTTAAAGGCCTACTGAAATGATTTTTTTTTATTTAAACTGGAATAGATCCATTCTTTGTGTCATACTTGATCATTTCGTGATATTGCCATATTTTTGCTGAAAGGATTTAATAGAGAAAATCGACGATAAAGTTCGCAACTTTTGCTCGCTGATTAAAAAAAGCCTTGCCTGTACCGGAAGTAGCGTGACGTCACAGGAGCTAGTATTCCTCACAATTCCCCATTGTTTACAATGGAGCGAGAGAGATTCGGACCGAGAAAGTGATGATTACCCCATTAATTTGAGCGAGGATGAAAGATTCGTAGATGAGGAACGTTACAGTGAAGGACTTGAGAGACAGTGATGGACGTATCTTTTCTCGCTCTGACCGTAACTTAGGTACAAGCTGGCTCATTGGATTCCACACTCTCCTTTTTTTATTGTGGATCATGGATTTGTATTTTAAACCACCTCGGATACTATATCCTCTTGAAAATGAGAGTCGAGAACGCAAAATGGACATTCAGTGCCTTTTATCTCCACGACAATACATCGGCGAAGTGCTTTAGCTACGAGCTAACGTGATAGCATCGTGCTTTAACTGCATATAGAAAAAAAAAATAAAGGATAGAAGGAAGGATAGATAGAAAATCAACAATACTATTAAACCGTGGACATGTAAATACACGGTTAATGCTTTCCAGGCTGGCGAAGGTTAACAATGCTGTGCTAACGACGCCATTGAAGCTAACTTAGCAACTTAGCAACGGGACCTCACAGAGCTATGCTAAAAACATTAGCTCTCCACCTACGCCAGCCAGCCCTCATCTACTCATCAACACCCGTGCTCACCTGCGTTCCAGCGATCGGCAGAAGGACGAAGGACTTCACCCGATGCGTTTGGCGGCCCGGAGACGTAGGAAGTCAAGGTGAGGTCGGCGGCTAGCGCGGCTAGCGTGGCTAGCGCGGCTAGCGCGGCTAGCGCGGCTAGCCTGGCTAGCGCGGCTAGCGCGGCTAGCGCTCCAACAAAGTCCTCCTGGTTGTGTTGCTGTAGTCCGCTGCTAATACACCGATCCCACCTACAACTGTCTTCTTTGCAGCCTTCATTGTTCATTAAACAAATTGCAAAAGATGTCCAAAATACTGTGGAATTATGAAATGAAAACAGAGCTTTTTGTATAGGATTCTACGGGTACCATAACTTCCGTTACTCTGACTTCGTCAAGCGCATACGTCATCATACCGCGACGTTTCAGCCGGATATTTCCCGGGAAGTTTTAAAAGTCACTTTATAAGTTAACCCGGCCGTATTGGCATGTGTTGCAATGTTAAGATTTCATCATTGATATATAAACTATCAGACTGCGTGGTCGGTAGTAGTGGGTTTCAGTAGGCCTTTAAAGCTGAGAATGACCGCTCAACGGAAGCAGTTTTTCTTCACCATTTCATTGTGCAACTCTCTTTCCATGCGCACCTGTTCGTTGAGCTGTGAGTCCACTCTGGTGTCCCTGAACGTTTTTAAAAGCACCGCAGCTTGCAAGTGTGCAGACGTGCTTTGGTGTCTCGTCGCTGCCTTTTGTTACGTTTGCAAATCCAGTGTAGCTTGGTGGTACGAAGAACCCCCTGGAGGGCAATTTCCACAGTGGTTTATCCAGCTCCTCTACCTCAATCTGGTAGAACCCCGACTTCAAATCGAGGAAAGAGAACCACTGCGCACCAGTCAAAGAGGAGAATGTTTTCTTCCAAATTTGGGAGCACATAAGCATCTTTTCCAGTCTGCGTATTAAGCTTTCTGTAATTAATACACAGGCGTGTATCGCCATTTTTCTTTCGCACTACTACATTGTGTGATGAAAAAGGGGAGGTGGACTTTCTGATCACGCCTGATTGCTGGAGTTCTTCGAGATGCGTTTGAATGGTGGGTCATCTGAAAATTTGATTGTGTGTTGTTTGTGTGTCGATTGTGAGATTAAGAATCTCTTTGGCAAGGGAGTCCTGCACATTTATACACTAGAGCAGTGGTTCTTAACCTTGTTGGAGGTACCGAACCCCACCAGTTTCATATGCGCATTCACCGAACCCTTCTTTAGTGAAAAATTCAAGACAAAGTTATTATATGTTTTTGGTAACACTTTAGTTTGGGGAACATATTCTAAGTAACAAAGACTTCATTTAGAGTTATTTGGTTAGGTTTAGGGTTCGGGTTAGGATTAGGGTTAGAGGGTTAGGGCCAGGGTTAGAGGGTTAAGGTTATAATAAGGTCATGCCGAATAAGGCATTAAAAAGTACTTAATAATGACTAGTTAAGAGCCAATATGTTACTAATTTGCATGTTAATAAGCAACATCACCTTGTTCAAAGAACAAAACCAACACAGTGCATAAACGCACAACAAATTACACACCTGCAAATCAGTCTGACTTCTGCTGTTGCCGTATCCGTAATACGCCGATAGGGAGACGTTTTTATTTACATGATGAGTCGGGTGTGTTTTGACCTCCGCCGAACCCCTGAGCCCGACTCACCGAACCCCTAGGGTTCGATCGAACCCAGGTTAAGAACCACTGTGTTGTGATCCGCTGCGCGGATCGTGTTCTGTTTGGGTTTTCGGGTCACTTGTGTTTTCTGTTAGTCTTGGTTTCCTTCTAGTTCCTGTTTATGCACCTCTGAGTTGGTTACCATAGCAACTTATTATTTTCACCTGCCGCTTGGGTTCCCGACACGCACCTGTTTGTCATCACTGTCATTATTATTTAAGTCTGCCTTCCCATTCAGTCTGTCTTGCTTCGTAGTTCGTTTCCATACAACAGGTGACGACTTTGGTTCCTGCTCTGAAACCTTCTAGCTCCCACGCTAAAAGCTCTGTTTAGTGTTTACCTTCTAGCTCCCACGCTAGCTCCTTTTGTTTCTTCCTTAAGTGCTATGAGCACGTTTTTGTTTGTTCAGTATTATTTATTTCTTAAATAAATAATTTCTTACCTGCAAGCTGTGTCTGAAGCCCCATCTGCATTCCTGGGAGAACAACATCCGCATCACTATGCGACCTGGTCGTCACACACTGCACTAGAGGTAGGTGCCACTGGGAGAAAGGTGGGTGAAGTGTCATGCCCTAGACAACAGCTGTGACTCGCAATCGAACCTGGAACACTCAAGTTACTGGCACGTCCGCTCTACCTCTAGAAAATGTATGCATCATAGCAGACTATGCAAATCATATGATGATGATGTGGGATCTGAGCCGATCTGATTGTCATACACACACTAGGTGTGGTGAAAGTTGTCCTCTGCATTTGACCCAATCTGTTGATCACCCCCTGGGAGGTGAGGGGAGCAGTGAGCAGGAGCGGTGGCCACGCCCGGGAATCATTTTGTTGATTTAAACCCCAATTCCAACCATTGATGCTGAGTGCCAAGCAGGGAGGTAATGGATCCCATTGTTATAGTCTTTGGTATGACTCGGCCGGGGTTTGAACTCACAACCTTCCGATCTCAGGGAGGACACTCTGGTTCATAGTTTTGAAAACCTAGACATTGAGTTAAAATAATACCCTTATAACCCCAAAATGTAACCCAACACTCGCAACTCATAAATTGGGTTGGCAAAATGACCCATCATTTTTTAGTGCGTACAGAGAGGTTGCACTTTCCTAAAAAGAGACACTCTAAAATTGCAGCCCAGTGGTCTTTTTTCATCCCACAGCTCTTTTTTTGGCCCTCTGCATATTGTAAAATGAAAAAAAAAAAGTATAACAAGCTATATTTTCAGTTATACACTAATTTGCTGTAACTAATTCCGGGGAATCATTGACCGAACTCCCTTTAAAAACCCAGACACTTTGGTATCGACAAAAGACAATAATTTATTTCAACTCAGGAGTTCTGAGGGAATCCTCAATGGACCTTGCAGGAGGGTTGGACCACGATCGATGCGGGGCTCAAGCAAGGACACGAATGAATAACACCGCAAAAAAAAAAATGTGGAAAAAGCAGCGAGTCAGAAAGAGTGACAACAAAACACAGCACAGTCTTACTTGAATGTTGTAAAAAGAAAAAAAAAAAATTAATGAAAAAAACATCCCAGGGGGCTTTTTAAAGGAGCTGTCATCAAAGGAATTCCACATCAGATAGAATCCTTTGTGTGCTGCAATAAGGGAATGTGAGACAGACAAGGTGGAAAATGGATCTTGACAATAAACACGAAGCTAAGATGTCAATGTTTTGTTTCGATAGATTCGCATATATTGACCAACATTAGGTTAGTTCGGGGGTCAGCAACCCGCGGCTTTAGAGCCACATGCGGCTCTTTAGCGGCGCCCTGGTGGCTCCGTGGAGCTTTTTCGAAAATGTATCGAAAATGGAAAAAAAATGGTGTGAAAAATATATTTTTTTTGTTGTAATATGGTTTCTGTAGGAGGACAAACGCGACACAAACCTTCCTAATTGTTAGAAATCCCACTGTTTGATATGTTTATGCTTCACTGATGAGAGGATTAGGCGAGCGCCGTTTCGTCCTACTAATTTCAGCGGTCCTTGAACTCAGCTGTACAACTTTCTCCGACGCTGCCACAGAAAAATGTGTTTTAGGCCACTCCTTCTTTGTCTCATTTTGTCCACCAAATGTTTTATGCCGTGCGTGAATGCACAAAGGTGAGCTTTGTTGATGTTATTGACTTGTGTGGAGTGCTAATCAGGC
Source organism: Entelurus aequoreus (assembly GCF_033978785.1). Taxonomy (NCBI): domain Eukaryota; kingdom Metazoa; phylum Chordata; class Actinopteri; order Syngnathiformes; family Syngnathidae; genus Entelurus; species Entelurus aequoreus. Next base: position 41,534,519 of record NC_084749.1, on the reverse strand, counting down.
ATATTTGGTCAGTGCATGACTGCGAGCTAATCGATGCTAACATGCTATTTAGGCTAGCTGTATGTACATATTGCATCATTATGCCTTGTTTGTAGGTATATTTAATTTCCTTTACTTATGTCCTCCGTGTATTTAGTTTATTTTTCTATGTTTCATGACACATTATCTGTATGTAATATTGGCTGCATTTCTGATAGTTGTTCCAGACCACAGCAAATGTTACCCAGCTTGCAAAGATTGTAATTAATCCATTAGAAGAAGACAGCCTGACGTTTCCTTTAACTTGGACACACACATCTATACCTTAGGTCATTCTAAGACAGTCATTTCCAGGTTATCTCACCCTCTGAGACATTTCACTAATGTTTTCCAATGTTGTAAAAATGTGTAGAACATTTCTGTCAACGAAGATGTGCGTCAGCCTGCGACACATAGTCGTTTTGATAGTAGGCTAATATAGCTACTTTCATCATGTGTTGCCATCATTATAACACTGTGGAGGTTGCCCTCCTGGGGGTTCTTCAGACCACCAAGCACCGACATGAGAGTATGTTTCAGGGGTACAATATTGTTTTATTCTAATGAAATGTCCCAGGATGCTTTTCAGCAATTGTCTTTTTCTTCTTCTTTCTTGCTCTCGCTCTCACGGCAGCTCCCCTCCAGCTCCCACAACTCTCTCCTCCCGGCTGCTGCCTTTTAACAGAGCGACAGGTGATTAGATAACCAGGCCCGGGTGGCCCATCTACTCACCTGTCGCTGATTTCGAAGCCGGTCCTGGCACACCCCGCTTCGCTGCAGGCTAGCAGGTCACGCCCCCCTCCACAAACACTTCTTATCTTTTGCGGCTCCAGATATTTGTGGTCCAATATGGCTCTTTCAACATTTTGGGTTGCCGACCCCTGGGTTAGTTGAAGCATATTTAATGCGCAAATGTATCAAAGTGGCTTCCTGCATCCGTCCTTTTTTCTGTATGCAGCCCCGGTGGAAAAAAATCAGACACCTCCATTGTAAACTCTTAGAAAATATTTCATATTTGTTTTTTAATTGTCCTGATTTTTTTTTTTTTTTTTAGAATTTTATTTATCTCATAATTTATGTATTTATCTCATAATTAATACTAGAAAAGAGCTTTTAAGAATGATGTGAGACAACAAAGTTGAGCCAATTGTATGAATATTTTCACGATACTTAATGACAAACATTGCCCATGGAAGCAACTGACTAAAGACCAAAAGAAGAGAATTTTACCACTGATGACAAATGGAATGCAAAATGCTAATACAATATGTAGGGCAATTATAACACAAATATCTAAAAGGGCAGAAATAATTACTGTAATGTGGCAGTGCTCTGCCTTGGCTTCCCCTGACCACCACACACTGGCACGAGAGCCCGGTATTCTGGATACAATAATGTTTTTATTGAGTCCAACACTGCGGCAAACGCCCTCGACTTTTCAGTCTTAAGTCTCTCTTGTTCTCCGTTGTGCTCTCCGGCGCGTCTCTTCTCTCTGTCTCCAACTCCCACAACGTGTCTCGCCCTGGCTGCTGCTAATAAGGGCGACGGGTGATTAGGTAACAAATCCCCAGCTGGGCAATCCACTCACCTGCCGCTGTCTTCGGGGCCGGGTCCTTACACACCCCGCTCCGCGGCAGGCCCGCAGACCACGCCCCCTCCACATGTACATTCTAGGCTATTGAGCGCACTTGTATGTATTCAAGCCGCACCTACCAAATTTTAGAAAACAATAATAATTTTACATACATAAATAAACGCTGCACCGCCACAGATTAGGGTTGTACGGTATACCGGTATTAGTATATTACGCGATACTAATGAATCATATTCGGTACTATACCGCCTCTAAAAAGTACCGGTCCCCCACCCATCGTGTCATGCAGAACACCCTCAGGAAGAGGTGCTTTAAGACATGGATAGCTAGCTAGCGGCTAATGTCCATTCGCAGTCAGCAGTGTTGTAACTACTTCAAGATCACTGATACTTTTCTCCTCGGACACAAATAAAGTACAATTATTTCAAGTATCAGTCCTGTAGGATGCGTGATAGCTAGACATGCTTCACACCATAGCTCATCGGAGCCATTATAATGAATGAGTAAAATCGTGTCTATTGTTGACTAAGTCAATACAAGCTTTCATTATGTCCAATCATTAACCATGAAGGCAGCTTTCTTAATTTTGAACACACTGCAGACAAGTGAAGAAAGTGCATACTTAATCAACAGCCATACATGTCACACTTAGGGTAAGTATGAACAATGACAACACTGTCATAAATATGTGCCACATCGTGAAACCACACTAAACAACAGTGACAAACACATTTTGGGAGAATATTTGCACCGCAACACAACATAAACAATACACAACAAATTCCCAGAATTCCCTGCAGCACCAACTCTTCCTGGTTACAATATAAACAAACGCCATTGGTGGATCTACACCTAACACCCAGTGTGATGATATCAAGTACTGGAGTGTATATAGTCGATACTACTATGATAACATCGATATTTTTTAGAGTCACAAAATCTTCTTTCGTTTTTTTTTATGTTTTATATTATGTTTATAAACTCAGGAAATATGTCCCTGGACACATGAGGACTTTGAATAGGACCAATGTATGATCCTGTAACTACTTGGTATCGGATTGATACCCTAATTTGTGGTATCATCCAAAACTAATGTAAAGCATCAAACAACGGAAGAATAAGTGATTATTACATTTTAACAGAAGTGTAGATAGAACATGTTGAAATAGAAAGTAAGCAGATATTAACAGTAAATGAACAAGTGGAATAATAATTCATTTTCTACCACTTGTCCTTAATAATGTTGACAAAATTATAGGTGTATAAATGACACAATATGTTACTGCATATGTCGGCAGCTAAATTAGGAGCCTTTGTTTGTTTACTTACTACTAAAAGACAAGTTGTATAGTATGTTCACTTTTTTATTTAAGGACAACCTTGCAATAAGAAACATATGTTAAATGTACCCTAAGACATTTTTTGTGGTCCTTTTTATTTAGAAAAGTACCGAAACATGTCGGTACCGGTACCAAAATATTGCTATCGGGACAATACTACCACAGATATGTACCGCTATTAAATAATTTGTCAATTGTTTATTTACATACCTTAGTTATTTCCAAATGGTGCCTGTTACACGGCAGTAAAACGGCTGATCAAACAAAACAGAAGTCATGGACCCACTGACTGCGGAAGCTAGCGCTCCAATCAGCTAAAAAGACTCAAAAACTCCACGTTGACATTTTGATAAATTTACAAAACTGAAACTATGCCAAAGGAATGCCATTGTAATAAGGGTGTAACAGTACGTGTATTTGTATTGAACTGTTTCGGTACGGGGGTTTTGGTTCGGTTCGGAGGTGTACCGAACGAGTTTCCACACGGACATATTAAGTAGCGTACCGCACTTTGTGTAAACAATGCACACGAGGCACAACACACAACCGGGCTACGACAACAAAGAGAAAGCGGTTTGCCGACATTGTTCAGCAGCGGTAGGGTATGCTTCTGGCAACACGTCAAACATTCTGACCCGTTTGAATCGTCACCACCCCCAAGTGGACATCGCTTCAACGACAAGAAAGACGAGCGTCGTGCAAAAACCGCATTCAAGCAGCCTCTCCTCGGCGAGTCAGGCAGGGCTAAAGCAATAACAAATGCTGTTGGTTTTTATAGCAGCAGATTTAAGACCATGTTGCAATAAAAACTAGATTTTGACCCAATTCTTCTTTCTGCAGACAATGTGGATAAACTAATTTTTCTGGCAAAAAAACATGAACATTGAGTGAAAGTCACCAGGGTTAAAGGCTGGGGGGGAAAGAAAAGTTAATCTGAGGCTGAGTTGACTTGAAACTGTTTAATGTTGCACTTTTTATATGTAGAAGAAAAATTTTGTCATTTTATTTAATCTGAGCAACAACTTGAGGCAGTTTAATGTTGATTAACGTGGACCCCGACTTAAACAAGTTGAAAAACGTATTCGGGTGTTACCATTTAGTGGTCAATTGTACGGAATATGTGCTGTACTGTGCAATCTACAAATAAAAGTCTCAATCAATCAATCAAAAAAAGCACTTTATATGTAGAAAGGTTTTGTTAAAGGCCTACTGAAATGAGATGTTCTTATTTAAACGGGGATAGCAGATCCATTCTATGTGTCATACTTGATCATTTCGCGATATTGCCATATTTTTGCTGAAAGGATTTAGTAGAGAACATTGACGATAAAGTTTGCAACTTTTGGTCGCTGATAAAAAAGCCTTGCCTGTACCGGAAGTAGCGTGACGTCACAGGTTGTGGAGCTCCTCACATCTGCACATTGTTTACAATCATGGCCACAAGCAGCGAGAGCATTTCGGACCGAGAAAGCGACGATTCCCCCATTAATTTGAGCGAGGATGAAAGATTTGTGGATGAGGAAAGTGAGAGTGAAGGATTAGAGGGCAGTGGAAGCGATTCAGATAGGGAAGATGCTGTGAGAGGCGGGTGGGACCTGATATTCAGCTGGGAATGACTAAAACAGAAAAGAAACACAAGGCATATATATACTCTATTAGCCACAACACAACCAGGCTTATATTTAATATTCCACAAATTAATCCCGCATAACAAACACCTCCCCCCTCCCGTCCATATAACCCACCAATACAACTCAAACACCCGCACAACACACTCAATCTCACAGCCCAAAGTACCGTTCAAAGTTCATACAGCACATATATTTTCCCAAAGTTACGTACGTGACATGCACATAGCGGCACGCACATATGGGCAAGCGATCAAATGTAATGGAAGCCGCAGCTGCGTACTCACGGTAGCGCGTATCCAACTCAAAGTCCTCCTGGTAAGAGTTTCTGTTGTCCCATCTCCACAAGCATGCTTATCCAACTCAAAGTCCTCCTGGTAAGAGTCTCTGTTGTCCCAGTTCTCCACAGGCCAATGGTAAAGCTTGACTGTCATCGTTCGGGAATGTAAACAATGAAACACCGGCTACGTGTTTGTGTTGCTGCAGCCGTCCGCTAATACACCGCTTCCCACCTACAACTTTCTTCTTTGCTATCTCCATTGTTCATTAAACAAATTGCAAAAGATTCACCAACACAGATGTCCAGAATACTGTGGAATTTTGCGATGAAATGAAAATGTCCGCTACAATCCGTGACGTCACACGCAAATGTCATCATACCGAGACGTTTTCAGCAGGATATTTCGCGGGAATTTTAAAATTGCACTTTACTAATCTGACCCGGCTGTATTGGCATGTGTTGCAAAGTTAAGATTTCATCATTGATATATAAACTATCAGACTGCGTGGTCGGTAGTAGTGGGTTTCAGTAGGCCTTTAAGAAACCATTCTGAGCCTTATCTTATTTAGTTTTTATTTTATATGTGTTGACCACATTAACCCTGGCAATGGACCCTGTGTGTATATGTATGTTATTGTTGTGCTTAGCATTCATGACTGCCTGCTGTTGCACTCATCAGCCTAGTGGTGGCTCACATCCATCACACACAGAGCTATTTCTATTTTTGGACAGAATTATTATAGTGTTCCCAATGTTAAAAGGCTAAAGCCATTGTTTACAAATTTGGTAAAGAAATAACCCCAACAATTATATTTTGTTGTTTTCTTACTGTACCGAAAATGAACCGAAGGTACGTACCGAACCGAAATTTTTGTGTACCGTTACACCCTTACATTGTAAGTTAATAAAACTAACATGGACGACAAACGTGTTAGCATATTTGCTAATGTTAACGACGCTGGCTTGATCACATTATGATAGCACGTACAAATATGCATACTAAAGCAGAAGCAGACTCCTTCTGTATCCTATACTAATGCAACAGATGTTGTCAACACATGTTAACAAGGTAATGCGTGCCATGATGTTCTCTGGGAAATGAGCAGTGCAGAAAGCATGCTGGCTTTCAGAATGAGGTTTCTTCCGAACAATTACTTTATTGGCAATTTTAAGAACGACAGGATGGAGTCGGCGCTTTTTATCGGTGTGCTCATGATAAGATTTAATCTCCAGCCGCACACTGAGTCAGCAGGTAGCGCTGATGAGCACATATGGCGAAGGGAAGATAAATGAATCTTGTGAAACAGTGCCAGTGACAGGTTGCTGCCACCGGTTGTCACCTTCAGGTAGCACGGAGCAATTAGAGTGACGGAAGGGAGAGTGACCCTCATTTCTGCCTTTTTTCAATCCTCACAACACATTGGCTGCTGCGGTGGAATTAGATTTACTGTAGAATGTACAGTATATCAGTGCTGTGTCTGTACTTTGTTACGATGTATTCACTCCTCCTCCTTGCTCGGCGGGCACATCTGGTGACCAAAAGCTGATACATTGTAAAAGAATGCGTTCATTCCCGTAGCTCAGGGGTGTCCAAAGTGCGGCCCGGGGGCTATTTGCGGCCCGCAGCTAATTGTTTACCGGCCCGCCACACATTCTGGAAATATCCATCCATCCATCCATCTTCTTCCGCTTATCCGAGGTCGGGTCGCGGGGGCAGCAGCTTAAGCAGGGAAGCCCAGACTTCCCTCTCCCCAGCCACTTCGTCCAGCTCCTCCCGGGGGATCCCGAGGCGTTCCCAGGCCAGCCGGGAGACATAGTCTTCCCAACGTGTCCTGGGTCTTCCCCGTGGCCTCCTACCGGTCAGACGTGCCCTAAACACCTCCCTAGGGAGGCGTTCGGGTGGCATCCTGACCAGATGCCCGAACCACCTCATCTGGCTCCTCTCCATGTGGAGGAGCAGCGGCTTTACTTTGAGCTCCTCCCGGATGGCAGAGCTTCTCACCCTATCTCTAAGGGAGAGCCCCGCCACCCGGCAAAGGAAACTCATTTCGGCCGCTTGTACCCGTGATCTTGTCCTTTCGGTCATAACCCAAAGCTCATGACCATAGGTGAGGATGGGAACGTAGATCGACCGGTAAATTGAGAGCTTTACCTTCCGGCTCAGCTCCTTCTTCACCACAACGGATCGATACAGCGTCCGCATTACTGAAGACGCCGCACCGATCCGCCTGTCGATCTCACGATCCACTCTTCCCTCACTCGTGAACAAGACTCCGTGGTACTTGAACTCCTCCACTTGGGGCAGGGTCTCTTCCGCAACCCGGAGATGGCACTCCACCCTTTTCCGGGCGAGAACCATGGATTCGGACTTGGAGGTGCTGATTCTCATTCCAGTCGCTTCACACTCAGCTGCGAACCGATCCAGTGAGAGGTGAAGATCCTGGCCAGATGAAGCCATCAGGACCACATCATCTGCAAAAAGCAGAGACCTAATCCTGCAGCCACCAAACCAGATCCCCTCAATGCCTTGACTGCGCCTAGAAATTCTGTCCATAAAAGTTATGAACAGAATCAGTGACAAAGGGCAGCCTCCGCGGAGTCCAACCCTCACTGGGGCGGTATAGCTCGGTTGGTAGAGTGGCCGTGCCAGCAACTTGAGGGTTGCAGGTTCAATTCCCGCTTCCGCCATCCTAGTCACTGCCGTTGTGTCCTTGGGCAAGACACTTTACCCACCTGCTCCCAGTGCCACCCACACTGGTTTAAATGTAACTTAGATATTGGGTTTCACAATGTAAAGCGCTTTGAGTCACTTGAGAAAAAGCGCTATATAAATGTAATTCACTTCACTTCACTTCACTTCACTGGAAACGTGTCCGACTTACTGCCGGCAATGCGGACCAAACTCTGGCACTGATCATACAGGGAGCGGACCGCCACAATCAGACAGTCCGATACCCCATACTCTCTGAGCACTCCCCACAGGACTTCCCGAGGGACACGGTCGAATGCCTTCTCCAAGTCCACAAAACACATGTAGACTGGTTGGGCAAACTCCCATGCACCCTCAAGGACCCTGCCGAGAGTATAGAGCTGGTCCACAGTTCCACGACCAGGACGAAAACCACACTGTTCCTCCTGAATCCGAGGTTCGACTATCCGGCGTAGCCTCCTCTCCAGCACACCTGAATAGACCTTACCGGGAAGGCTGAGGAGTGTGATCCCACGATAGTTAGAACACACCCTCCGGTTCCCCTTCTTAAAGAGAGGAACCACCACCCCGGTCTGCCAATCCAGAGGTACCGCCCCCGATGTCCACGCGATGCTGCAGAGTCTTGTCAACCAAGACAGCCCCACAGCATCCAGAGCCTTAAGGAACTCCGGGCGGATCTCATCCACCCCCGGGGCCTTGCCACCGAGGAGCTTTTTAACTACCTCAGCAACCTCAGCCCCAGAAATATTCTGGAAATACTATTGTAAAAATAAAAAAGAACATTAAAAAAAGTGGAATGAGGTGAAATCTAACGAGAAAAAGTTGCAATGTTGACACAAAAGCTGCCATGCAGGCTGTTTTTTTTTTCTTTTTTCTCTCTTCATTTTTCTTTTTTTGCCATTGCTCATAAAAAAAAATAATGACAAAAAATCCACGTTATAATGAATTATTTTCAGGGCTCCATTTACTTCAAATATTTCACTTTAAAATGTTTTATGTGGTAAATATTGCATATATTGTGTAGTAGCCATATAAAAACATCAACGTTTTCTTTGACAAAAGCGCATAAAACAAAAAAATTAATAGTTCCAGCATAAAATCGACAGATATATCTGAAGTTGATCTCGTAACTTAAGTGTTGAAAGTAAAATAAAAACCTAATAAAAATGTATCACTTTATGAGTGGGGCACCTTTTGGATCCCAAATATATTTAGTGATTTTTTATTTATCTTTTCACTATGATTACTCAAAAATATGAATGAATTCAAATCAATGGTGTCCTGCATTATTGATCTTTTAGGGCTCTAATTACTAAATACTGCATATTTCAGTTTTACTATAAAAAAAACTAAGTTGTTTTTGACAGAAAAGCCATAAAACATTTTTTTTAATTTGTATTACTTTATATCAACTTGAAGTTGATATAGAGATTTACTGTAAGCGTTAAATAATTAAAAAAAAAATAATAATCTGACTTATTTTTAACATTTTAATGACTGAGACCCTTTATGGTCCCCGGGACCCCTAAAGGTAAAATAAATAAAAAAATCCATATATTTTGTTATGGTTTGAAAATGAAAAATATCAAAATGGCCCCCACATACTTTAATTTTTCCGTGTGCGGCCCTCTGTGGAAAAAGTTTGGACACCCCTGCCGTAGCTACACTGCAAAAAGTCAGTGTTCAAAAACAAGAAAAAAAAAATACAAAAATGAGGGGTATTTTATTTGAACTAAGCAAAATTATCTGCCAATAGAACAAGAAAATTTGGCTTGTCAAGACTTTCCAAAACAAGTCAAATTAGCTAACTTCAATGAACCCAAAAATACATTAAAAATAAGTATATTCTCACTAATAACAAGTGCACTTTTCTTGGTAGAAAAAAAAGAGACATTTTTGCTCAATATGTTGAAAAATATTCTTAAATTAAGTTAATGCTAGTGCCATTATCTTGACATAATGATATGGTCTAAAAATGCATTTTTCCATCGACAACATGACATCATCACACCAAGTGCGTGCTCTTTCAGTCAATTAGTGCGCATATATACAGCCTGGCCCCCGACCAACATTTTTTTAATTGTAATTTTGAAGAATTTATCTGAATATGCATGGACTATTTCTGTTCAAAATTGTTACAAATGTCACATTTTTAAATATTAACTGTCCGTTTACTGCACTGTGCCAACTGTACTACTATATGAGTACGTATTTTCTATTGTTTCATTGAAAATAAAACAGCAAAGTCCATTTGGCTGTCATCTGTTTTAATTATGAGACACAATTGTGTCAAAGTCATGTTTTTTTTTCATGCAATAAGAAATTATTACTTTAAAAAAGTAGTTTTATACTTGTTAGTAGAGATGTCCGATAATATCGTCCTGCCGATATTATCGGCCGATAAATGCTTTAAAATGTAATATCGGAAATTATCGGTATCGTTTTTTTATTTTTTTTATTTTTTTATTAAATCAACATAAAAAAACACAAGATGCACTTACAATTAGTGCACCAACCCAAAAAACCTCCCTCCCCCATTTACACTCATTCACACAAAAGGGTTGTTTCTTTCTGTTATTAATATTCTGGGTCCTACATTATATATCAATATATATCAATACAGTCTGCAAGGGATACAGTCCGTAAGCACACATGGTTGTGCGTGCTGCTGGTCCACTAATAGTACTAACCTTTAACAGTTAATTTTACTCATTTTCATTAATTACTAGTTTCTATGTAACTGTTTCTATATTTTTTTACTTTGTTTTTTATTCAAGAAAATGTTTTTAATTTATTTATCTTATTTTATTTTATTAATTTTTTAAAAAAGGACCTTATCTTCACCATACCTGGTTGTCCAAATTAGGCAGGCCTGGCCCTAACCAATCTGGCGCCCTAGGCAAGATTTTAGGTGGCGCCCCCCCACATCGGCAGTGAAGTGTATATACTCACAAGAAACCTAATAGCTTTGTCTTTGACCTTTTTTTTTTACTTAAAGAAAGCAAATTAACATATTATATGAGAATGTTATGTTATGATTATCTTTAACCGAATCACAGCAGTGCTCAAATTAAAAAACAGCATTCCCTCTCATGTGATATTGCTTAATTAACATTAATGATGTGCACTTTAACAACCAGGCTTACAACTATACCTAATGTATAAAGGGGTGGAAAAGTGACTATTACCTGCAGGGCAAACATTAGCTAACCAGAAGGCAATAACAATGTAAACAAAAAACACCTGCTTAAAAGATCTAATACAAATGTCCCTGAGGAATGTAAGGTGGGAGTACTGTAATTACCTAACGTTACAATATTATTTTCCATAACAATTTAGCCCCCTCCACAATATTAACCCGACGTTAAAACAGAACTAGCTATTTATTGATTAGCAATTGCCGAATCATGTAACATTAGCTTAACGCTAAAAAGCCAGGTTACTATCACATTCTGTAACAGACAAATAATTTCAAGTAGGCTAACGTTACCTACCTGCTACCTCTGTCTTTTTCTCGTTTCTCCTCCTCTTCTTTTCTCTTTTTTCTTCCCTGGGCACCTGACAGTTTTGGCCGTTTTGACATCTTGTGTTGATTTTTTGATGTGGTAAGAGTCATGATACGGGAAGGGAGGGGGCGCACCGTGCGGGGGGATGGGGGGCGGGGGGGGCGCGTAATGTTGTAACAAATAATATTTCTATTAAATAGGCTTTACTTTGCATTTTAATTAACGTGGGATTATGTTTTGGATTTAGAAATAATAGTACCAACTTTTTTTTTTTTTTTTTCTCCAACATTTGTGGCACTGGCGTGGCGCCCCCTGATGGACGGTGCCCTTAGCATTTGCCTTTATGGCCTATGCCTCAGGCCGGCCCTGAAATTAGGCATAATAATGTGTTAATTCCACGATTATATATATCGGTATCGGTTGGTATCGGTAATTAAAGAGTTGTACAATATCGAATATCGGATACCGGCAAAAAGCCATTATCGGACATCCCTACTTGTGAGTGTTGATGACACAGCTTTGCAACAGTTGATATTCTAGTTTCAAGCATGTTTTACTCAATATAGGTCATAAAATCTCAGCAACAAGCTGTAATATCTTACTGAGATCGGACCAGAACCCTTAAAACAAGTAAAACACTCTAACATAAAATCTGCTTAGTGAGAAGAATTATCTTATCAGACAGAAAATAAGCAAATATCAACCTTATTTGATATATTTAATCTTACTTAGATTTCAGTTTTTGCAGTGTACAAACCGTAGTAGCTGGCGAAATGGAGAGAGAGTCCGTCTTCATGCTCTGAAAGCAGTCATTTGGCGTAACAGACAGGCGCGGGGAGCAAAGAGCATACAAGAGAGCGATTCACCCCCATCGCTTTCAGAAACGAGTGAAAGGAGAATAATTCTCCCACTCTTGTGTGTCATTTCCACGGGGCAGTGACCCGCACAGTGGCAGAACAGATCCCTCTAAGCGTTCTCTGCATACATTTCAAATCGAATAAGATGAAGGGGGAGAAAAATGAGGCAAAAAGCCCCGCCGTGGCAGCTGGCAAAGGTGGAATTGAAGCTCATTTTGCAGCAAATAGCCATCGCTAATACAGTGTGGGCGAAGAGAACCGAGAGCCTGTCTGATCTTTTTTTTTTGTCAGTAGAGAAATAACAGCGGGTAGTATACATCATTGGGTATGATTTGACGATTTCATTTGCTACAACGGACTGAGATGCCGCCCACCTGACACGCCTCAATCATTGGTATGTTTTCATCTACAAAACCATTCTGGGTATCACTCCATCTTATCTGTCTTGTCTTTTAACAAAGAAACAAGGAAGTCACAATCTTCGTTCAGTGAATGTTCTGCAATTTGTCGTCCCCAAAGTAAGAACTGAACTGGGCAAGAAAGCATTTAGGTTTTCAGCACCGAAGGCTTGGAATAACCTACAATCGAATATTCAACTTCAAACCCTTGTTACGTTGAATGAGTTTAAAGCTTCTGTGAAAGGACTGCAGTCTACCTTGTCTGTATGCGCATGTGTCATGTGAGCAAGTTTTAATGTTGTAAATGTGATGTTTTATGTGTTTACTGTTTTTTAATGTAACCTTGCTGCTGCCCTCTTGGCCAGGTCTCCCTTGGAAAAGAGGTCCTTGATCTCAATGGGATTTTTACCTGGTTAAAGGCCTACTGAAATGCGATTTCCTTATTTAAACGGGGATAGCAGGTCCATTCTATGTGTCATACTTGATCATTTCGCGATATTGCCATATTTTTGCTGAAAGGATTTAGTAGAGAACATCGACGATAAAGTTTGCAACTTTTGGTCGCTGATAAAAAAAGCCTTGCCTGTACCGGAAGTAGCAGAAAATATGCGCGTGACTTCACCGGTTGTGGAGCTCCTCACGTCTGCACATTGTTTACAATCTTGGCCACCAGCAGCGAGAGCGATTCGGACCGAGAAAGCGACGATTTCCCCACTAATTTGAGCGAGGATGAAGGATTCGTGGATGAGAAAAGTGAGAGTGAAGGACTAGAGGGAATGCCACAAATTAATCCCGCATAACAAACACCTCCCCCCTCCCGTCCATATAACCCGCCAATACAAATCAAACACCCGCACAACACACTCAATCCCACAGCCCAAAGTACCGTTCACCTCCCCAAAGTTCATAAAGCACATATATTTCCCCAAAGTTACGTACGTGACATGCACACAGCGGCACGCACGTACGGGCAAGCGATCAAATGTTTGGAAGCCGCAGCTGCGTACTCACGGTACCGCGTCTGCGCATCCAACTCAAAGTCCTCCTGGTAAGAGTCTCTGTTGTCCCAGTTCTCCACAGGCCAATGGTAAAGCTTGACTGTCATCTTTCGGAAATGTAAACAATGAAACACCGGCTACGTGTTTGTGTTGCTGCAGCCGGCCGCTGATACACCGCTTCCCACCTACAGCTTTCTTCTTTGCTGTCTCCATTGTTCATTGAACAAATTGCAAAAGATTCACCAACACAGATGTCCAGAATACTGTGGAATTTTGCGATGAAAACAGACGACTTAATAGCTGGCCACAATGCTGTCCCAAAATGTCCGCTACAATCCGTGACGTCACGCGCAGACGTCATCATACCGAGACGTTTTCAGCAGGATATTTCGCGGGAAATTTAAAATTGCACTTTAGTAAGCTAACCCGGCCGTATTGGCATGTGTTGCACTGTTAAGATTTCATCATTGATATATAAACTATCAGACTGCGTGGTCGGTAGTAGTGGGTTTCAGTAGGCCTTTAAATAAAGGCTAAATAAAATAAGATAAAACGGGCGTACCTAATGAGGTCGCCCACACGTCGATCGTGATCGACCGGTAGATCCACACATTTTGACCTTTGAAAATGCTTGTAAGCTATGCTGCTATCAAGATGCGCATTCAGTTTCAAGATTAGTCTGTAAAACGCGGAGATTGGTCCACTTTCTGTCATGATCCGTGGCTCGGATCATGTTTTTGTTATGTTCTGTTAGTTTTGGACTCCCGTAGTTCCTGTTTGTGCACCTCTGGGTTTGTTTTAGTTCCCATAGGGATTAATTGGGTTCACCTGCCTCCATACTTGCCAACCTTGAGACCTCCGAATTCGGGAGATTGGGGGTGCGGGGTCGGGGGAGGGGTGGAAGGTGGGTGGGGGCAGTGCCGGGGTATATATGTATGTATATATATATATATATATATATATATATATATATATATATATATATATATATATATATATGTATATGTATATGTATATATATATATATATATATATATATATATATATATATGTATATGTATATGTATATGTATATATATATATATATATATATATATATATATATATATATATATATATGTATATATATATATATATATGTATATGTATATGTATATGTATATATATATATATATATATATATATATATATATATATATATATATATATATATATATATATATATATATATATATATATATATATGTATATGTATATATATATATATATATATATGTATATATATATGTATATATATATATATATATATATATATATATATATATATATATATATATACTATATATATATATAGTACAGTAAACAGTAATAAAAACACGGTTGTTCTACTAACTGTACTGTATTTGCTGCTTACTTTAAAAAAAAAAAACACTTACCTTTCACTATTTCAGTAGCTTTTGTTCATTGGCTAACACCCCATAGCCAGCCGCTACAGTATTAACGTGCCGGCTGGAATAAACACACGCTGAAAAATAGCTCCGTGCCTGCCTACTTTTCAGGTGAGAGACGACGTTAAAGGCAGTGCCTTTAAGGCACGCCACCAATATAGTTGTCCGGCTGGAAATCGGGAGATTTTCGGGAGAATGGTTGTCCCGGGAGATTTTCGGGAGATGCACTGAAATTCGGGAGTCTCCCGGAAAATTCGGGAGGGTTGGCAAGTATGCCTGCCTCTGGTTAGTGGTCGGCACGCTCAGCTGCTGTCAACCACTAATCAGAGAGCTATTTATTCACCTTGCTAGCCACGCTCAGGCTGGCTTCATTTCATTATTTGCTTTTGCTACAATTACGTGAGTATTCCTTGTGTCCTTGCCTATGCTAAGTGTTAGCCTTAGCTTCGAGTGCGATCGGCACATTTTTCCACTGGCTTGTTTTCAGTTTTTGGTACTTGTTTGACTTTCGACAAATAAACCATGTTCCTACCTGCACGTCCTGTCCAGAGCATCCTGGGGTCGTGACATAACGAAGCCAGCCTAAGCGTGGCGAGCAAGGTGAATAAATAGCTCTCTGATTAGTCAATGTTGTTTGATTAGATCAAACAGCAGCTGAGTGTGCCAACCACTAACCAGAGGCAGGTGAACCCAATTAATCCCTATGGAAACTAAAACAAACCCAGAGGTGCACAGCCAACACAAAAACATGATCCGGGCCACGGATCATGGCGCTGTCGAGGCACCAGGGTACGCTACACGAAATAACTCGTCTTGCCTTATGTGCACTTGTGTTGTGTTGAATTTTGCCGTATTTTTAGACCAACTAATACTATTTTTCTCACTTACATTGCAGTATTTAGCTGATTTTGCACTAGGGTTGTACGGTATACCGATATTAGTATAGTACCGCAATATTAATGAATCATATTCGGTACTATACCGCCTCTGAAAAGTACAGGTCCACCGCGCCCCCCGTCGTCGTCATGTCATGACATTGCTGGTTTACGAGCAGAGGAGCATGTTCGGCAGCGCACAATCACGGAATACTTACAAACAGACACAGTGTGTAGACAGAAAAGGGAGAACGGACGCATTTGGGCTTAAAAACTAAAGATAAAGGTGAAGTTATAACACAGAACGACCACCGGAAGAGGTGCTTTAAGACATGGCTAGCTAGCTAGTTAGCGGCGAACGCCCATTAGCTACTTCTAAATCACTAATCCTCGCCTCCATGGTGACAAAGTAAGTTACAAGTATCATCCCTGCAGGACGAGGAATAGCTAAACATGCTTCACTACACACCGTAGCTCACCGGCATCAAAATGTAAACAAACGCCATTGGTTGATCTACACCTGACATCCACTGTAATGATACCGAGTACAGGAACATATCTGGTTGATACCACTATGATTACATCGATATTGTTTGGCATCACAACATCTTCTTTCGTTTTTTAAAAAAGTTTCTATTATGTTTATAAACTCAGGAAATATGTCCCTGGACTCATGAAGACTTTGAATATGACCAATGTATGATCCTGTAACTACTTGGTATCGGATCAATACCTAAATGTGTGGCATTTCGCCACACCGACAATCATTGGTACTTTAATTTAAGTTAATCATCCAAAACTAATGAAAAGTATCAAACAACAGAATAATAAGTGATTATTACAATTTAACAGAAGTGTACATAGAACATGTTCAAAGAAAAAATAAGCAGATATTAACAGTAAATGAACAAGTACACTAATAATTCATTTTCTACCACTTTTCCTTAATAATTTTGCCAAAATAATAGAAAGGAAGATGACACAATATGTTACTGCATATGTCAGTAGACTAAATTCAGGAGCCTTTGTTTGTTTACTTACTAATAAAAGACAAGTTGTCTAGTATGTTCACTATTTTATTTAAGGACTAACTTGCAATAAGAAGCATATGTTTAATGTACCATAAGATTTTTTGTTAAAATAAAGCCAATAATGCAATTTTTTGTGGTCACCTTTATTTAGAAAAGTTTCAAAAGGTATCGAAATAATTTTGGTACCAGTACCAGTACCAAAATATGGGTATAGGGACAACACTATTTTGCACAAATAGTCTTTATTTGTGAAATGCATTTACTCAGTGACGTCCGACCAGTCTTCCTCTCAGGGAAAACACACTGGTCAATCCCAAGTTCTTTCGGATGACATGTACTCTATGTAGAGTAAGAAGGACCACCAAGACAGAACAGAAATATTACCAAGTTTTACTAAAGCTTTAGGAGACCAGCCCTTACAATGTGACAAGAGCAGCATCAAGAAGCGGTCTAAAATCAAATGAAAAAAGTCAGCTTATTTACAAACCCCGTTTCCATATGAGTCGGGAAATTGTGTTAGATGTAAATATAAACGGAATACAATGATTTGCAAATCCTTTTCAACCCATATTCAGTTGAATGCACTACAAAGACAACATATGTTCAAACTCATAAACTTTATTTTTTTTTTTTTGCAAATAATCATTAACTTAGAATTTCATGGCTGCAACACGTGACAAAGTAGTTGGGAAAGGGCATGTTCACCACTGTGTTACATGGCCTTTCCTTTTAACAATACTCAGTAAACGTTTGGGAACTGAGGAGACACATCTTTTAAGCTTCTCAGGTGGAATTCTTTCCCATTCTTGCTTGATGTACAGCTTAAGTTGTTCAACAGTCCGGGGGTCTCCGCTGTGGTATTTTAGGCTTCATAATGCACCACACATTTTCAATGGGAGACAGGTCTGGACTACAGGCAGGCCAGTCTAGTACCCGCACTCTTTTACTATGAAGCTACGTTGATGTACATGGCTTGGCATTGTCTTGCTGAAATAAGCAGGGGCGTCCATGGTAACGTTGCTTAAGTGGCAACATATGTTGCTCCAAAACCTGTATGTACCTTTCAGCATTAATGCCGCCTTCACAGATGTGTAAGTTACCCATGTCTTGGGCACTAATACACCCCCATACCATCACACATGCTGGCGTTTACACTTTGCGCCTATAACAATCCGGATGGTTCTTTTCCTCTTTGGTCCGGAGGACACGACGTCCACAGTTTCCAAAAACAATTTGAAATGTGGACTTGTCAGACCACAGAACACTTTTCCACTTTGTATCAGTCCATCTTAAAAGAGCTCAGGCCCAGCGAAGCCGACGGCGTTTCTGGGTGTTGTTGATAAACGGTTTTCGCCTTGCAAAGGAGAGTTTTAACTTGCACTTACAGATGTAGCGACCAACTGTAGTTACTGACAGTGGGTTTCTGAAGTGTTCCTGAGCCCATGTGGTGATATCCTTTACACACTGATGTCGCGTGTTGATGCAGTACAGCCTGAGGGATCGAAGGTCACGGCTTAGCAGTGATTTCTCCAGATTCTCTGAACCCTTTGATGATATTACGGACCGTAGATGGTGAAATCCCTAAATTCCTTCCATTAGCTGGTTGAGAAAGGTTTTTCTTAAACTGTTCAAAAATGTGTTCACGCATTTGTTGACAAAGTGGTGACCCTCGCCCCATCCTTGTTTGTGAATGACTGAGCATTTCATGGAATCTACTTTTATACCCAATCATGGCACCCACCTGTTCCCAATTTACCTGTTCACCTGTGGGATGTTCCAAATAAGTGTTGGGCATTCCTCAACTTTATCAGTATTTATTGCCACCTTTCCCAACCTCTTTGTCACGTGTTGCTGGCATCAAATTCTAAAGTTAATGATTATTTGCAAAAAAAAAATGTTTATCAGTTTGAACATCAAATATGTTGTCTTTGTAGCATATTCAACTGAGTATGGTTTGACAAGGATTTGCAAATCATTGTATTCCGTTTATATTTACATCTAACACAATATCCCGACTCATATGGAAACGGGGGTTTGTAGTACGAAAACAGCCCCTCCCGCCCAGAAAGAAATACAGTTTTTGTTCCAAACAGATAAGGCTTTCTCCACAGAAAGGGAGTACATTATACTCCCAGTATACATTCCAGCGTCTTCAAGGTGAAACACAGAGTTTACTAAGGAACATAAGGTAAAAACCCAAAGTGTACACATGGGAAAATATTAGCTGCTTTAAACATGACTATGGATAAAAAAAAGAACACTTAAAAATATATGCATTCTCCACACATCACAGTAAAAGAAACATAGTATGTTCATTAATTGCACCCCTAGGCATCCCTAATTTTGACCCATTATTTGTCCAGGATACTAACATGCATCTTTGAGTTCAAGTTGTGCCTCGTTGATTGTTTTACAACATAATCTGTGTTCACTCACTCTTTGACTGTCAAGTCGTCGGGGGGATAACTGCGATGAAGAAGCAGCCAGTCTGCGCCAGTTCCCACGATCCTTAGTGGCCGTCAATAACTCTGGGGTCGACAGGTCCGTCCATGTCTTGATGTTGTCCGTCTAGGATTTCTTCGCTTCCTTCCACCCTTTTTCAACCTTTTTTGAGCCAAGGCACATTTTTTGCGTTGAAAAAAATCCGGAGGCACACCACCAGCAGAAATCATTAAAAAACGAAACTCAGTTGAGAGTCAAAAGTCGTTGTCGCAATTGTTGGATATGACTTTAAACCGGAACCAACCGTGCATCACTATAGATCTTGTCTCAAAGTAGGTGTACTGTCACCACCTGTCACATCACGCCGTGACTCATTTTGAGCTTTTTGCTGTTTTCCTGTGTGAAGTGCTTTAGTTCTTGTCTTGCCTTCCTATTTTATTGGCTTTTTCTCTTTTTTTGGTATTTTCCTGTAGCAGTTTCATGAGCGCTATTCCCCGCACCTGCTTTGTTTTAGCAATCAAGAATATTTCAGTTGTTTTTATCCTTCTTTGTGGGGACTGTTAGAATAATTATGTATATATTATCACACTAACTTTAGTATGCTTAAAGTCTGTTGCTTTAGTTATTTAGCTATTGTGCTCAAGTTAGACTTTTCTCATCTTTGCAAGGACAAAAACTTCTTGTTTGAGGGGTGGCCTCAGCCGTAGATGTTATCTTTCTTTTAGCCCGCTAACAGCCAAGGACTTCAAGGACCTCAACGAAGATAAGATGATAGCACGCAGAAGAAGCAGAGACTTCAAGGACCTCAACGAAGATAAGATGACAACACGCAGACGAAGCGGGGACAAGGCGAAATCACAAGGCCCCCAGCACATTCCGTCACGTATTGTGCGTCCTGTACCTGCTTTGGGGGACGGCGTGGCGAAGTTGGGAGAGTGGCCGTGCCAGCAATCTGAGGGTTACTGGTTCAATCCCCACCTTCTACCATCCTAGTCACGTCCGTTGTGTCCTTGAGCAAGACACTTCACCCTTGCTCCTGATGGGTCCTGGTTAGCGCCTTGCATGGCAGCTCCCGCCATCAGTGTGTGAATGTGTGTGTGTATGGGTGAATGTGGAAATAGTGTCAAAGCGCTTTGAGTTCCTTAAAAAAAAGTTGGAAAAGCGCTATACAAGTACAACCCATTTACCATTTTACCATTTTCATAATATATGTGACCACTCCTTTTAGAGGCGGCCTTAGTGTTGTTGACTGTGGAACTCCTAAATAAATAGAGGGACGTAGGAGCTGAACCTTAGAGCGTAGGGCGAGACTGTGACTAAGTGTTCAGCTCCATGCGTTCTCCTCATGAGCTAAATTGAACTCTGTCTCTGATTGATTCCTTGCTTCTTGTCTGATTAATAGATATCATCAGGGCTTTAACCTGACAGGGACATTGTTGATTGTCATGTCATGTTTTGATTGATTGATTGAGACTTTTATTAGTAGGTTGCACAGTGAAGTACATATTCCGTACAATTGACCACTAAATGGTAACACCCGGATACGTTTTTCAACTTGTTTAAGTCGGGGTCCACTTAAATTGATTCATGATACAGATATATACTATCATATATACTATCATCATAATACAGTCATCACACAAGATAATCACATTGAATTATTTACATTATTTACAATCAGGAGTGTGGAGGGGGGGTGGGGTGGGGGGGTGGGGATATGGACATCAAGTAGTGGACATAGAGAGAGAGAGAGAGAGAGAGAGAGAGAGATCAGAAGGCATAAGAAAAAGAATCTGCATTTGATTGTTTACATTTGATTATTAGCAATCCGGGGAGGGTGTTAGTTTAGGGTTGTAGCTGCCTGGAGGTGAACTTTTATAGCGGTTTTGAAGGAGGATAGAGATGCCCTTTCTTTTATACCTGTTGGGAGCGCATTCCACATTGATGTGGCATAGAAAGATGTACTTTGTGGACGCCGTCTTTGCTCCACAGTAAGTCTTTGCTGTCGTCCAGCATTCCGTTTTTGTTTACGTTGTAGCCAGTTCAGTTTTAGTTTGGTTCTGCATAGCCTTCCCTAAGCTTCAATGCCTTTTCTTAGGGGCACTCACCTGTTGTTTAGTTTTTGGTTTAAGCATTAGACACCTTTTTACCTGCATGTTGACTCCCGCTGTTTACGACATCGACAAAGCAATTAGCTACAGGCTGCCACCTACTGATATGGAAGAGTATTACACGGTTACTCTGCTGAGCTCTAGACAGCACCGACACTCAACAACACATAATTTGACGACTATAATTACTGGTTTGCAAAAATATTTTTAACCCAAATAGGTGAAATTAGATAATCTCCCAAGGCACACCAGACTGTATCTCGTGGCACACTAGTTGAAAAACACTGCTCTAGTCCGCCCTGCATGATGGTCTTGCACAGGGTGTCATGGCGGCATTTGTGTCCGAACCAAGCTATTTTCCTTCTTTTGACTGTTGCGAGCAGTGGTTCTTGGTGACCAAGGAGTCTTTCAACTTCACCTCGCACATACTCATTGGTTTTGTGTTCGTGGTATGTTAACTTGACTATTCTTCTGAGGCATTTGTTTTCAAAGGCTTGTATTTTTCGTTCCGATTCTACCAGGAGTGTCCAGGTCTCGCATCCACACAGTAATATTGATGTTATTACACTGCAAAAAGTCAGTGTTCAAAAACAAGAAAAAAATAAAAATAAATTAGGGGTATTTTGTTTGAAGTAAGCAAAATTATCTGCCAATAGAACAAGAAAATTCAGCTTGTCAAGACTTTCCAAAACAAGTAAAATTAGCTAACCTCAATGAACCCAAAAATACCTTAAAATAAGTATATTCTCACTAATAACAAGTACACTTTTCTTGGTAGAAAAAAAGAGAACTTTTTGCTCAATATGTTGAAAAATTTTCTTAAATTAAGTAAATGCTAGTGCCATTATCTTGACATAATGATAAACACTCGACATCATGATTTTTTTGTCATGCTTGAAGTGAGAAATTATTACTTTAAAAAAGTAGTTTTATACTTGTGAGTGTTGATGACACAGCTTTGCATCAGTTGACGGCGTGCCGCGGGTTGGGAGAGTGGCTTTGCCAGCAACCTGAGGGCTCCTGGTTCAATCCCCACCTTCTACCAACCTCGTCACGGCCGTTGTGTCCTTGAGCAAGACACTTCATCCTTGCTCCTGATGGATTGTGGTTAGGGCAACCCATCAGTGTGTGAATGTGGAAATAGTGTCAAAGCGCTTTGAGTACCATTCGATATTCTAGTTCAGTGGTTCTTAACCTGGGTTCGATCGAACCCTAGGGGTTCGGCGGAGGTCGAGACACACCCGACTCATCGTGTAAATACAAACTTCTCCCCATCGGCGTATTACGGATACGGCAACAGCTGACTACAGGTGTGTAATTTGTTGTGAGTTTATGCACTGTGTTGGTTTTGTTGTTTGAACAAGGTGATGTTCATGCACGGTTCATTTTATGCACCAGTAAAAAAATGTGGTAACACTTTAGTATGGGGAACATATTCACCATTAATTAGTTGCTTATTAACATGCAAATTAGTAACATATTGGCTCTTAACTAGTCATTTTTAAGTACTTATTAATGCCTTTTTATAACCCTAACCCTCTAACCCTGACCCTAACCCTAACCAAATAACTCTAAATTAAGTCTTTATTACTTAGAATATGTTCCCCTAGTGTCCAAATAACTCTAAATTAAGTCTTTGTTACTTAGAATATGTTCCCCATACTAAAGTGTTACCAAAAACATATAACTTTGTCTTGAATTTGAAAAAAAAACATTTTATTTTTCACTAAAGAAGGGTTCGGTGAATGCGCAAATGAAACTGGTGGGGTTCGGTACCTCCAACAAGGTTAAGAACCACTGTTCTAGTTTCAAGCATGTTCTACTCAATATAGGTCATAAAATCTCAGCAACAAGTTGTAATATCTTACTGAGATCATTTAGGACCAAAACCCTTAAAACAAGTAAAACACTCTAACATAAAATCTGCTTAGTGAGAAGAATGATCCTATCAGACCGAAAAAAAGCTAATATCACCTTTATTTGAGGTATTTCATCTTACTTAGATTTCAGTTTTTGCTGTGTAGGGATTTGTAAAGTTTGAACTTTGTCTTGAAGTTGATATTTTGCTTAGTTTGGTCACAGCTGCTGTTGCTGTGGCGATACGAATGCGGATTTCTGCATCGTATGTGGTATCTTTGGGAAAAAAAGTCATAATATAACCCCTATAACACAGATTCACATCCAAAGATGCCACATGCGATGCAAATCTGTGTTATAGGGGTTATATTATGATTTTTTTCCTGAATTTAAAACACTTCTTTGGGGTCTACATAACATGTCATGGTGGTTCTTTGGTCAAACATTTGCAGAGATTATGTTTTGCAGACTGTTTTCGAGCTGCTTTCTGTCCATCTCTTTAGGATGCAATGATTTGTGGGGTGTTTTCTTTACTGCCTTTCCTTCGACTGCGTCTTCTGCCCCCACTTTGTTGTAGTTTTTAGAGCTTCCATATCGAGTCTATTGACGGATATAAGTAAGAGCTCAACGCTACTGTGTATTAGAAATGGCTACAGCGAAGTATGCATGTCCATGTACGAGACAGTCTGCCCCACAACAAGACGATAAACAAAAAGAAGGAGCTTGTTGACTACTGCGCGGACTACAATGGCGCGCAATGCACTCTGGGTGCATTTTTACCATGTATGGTAAAAATGGTGACGTTTTTCCCAACCGTTGACGTCACAGGTTGTGCAAATTGCAAACGGATCATTTAGAGGAAGTATGAAGAAAGGCGAGTATACTGTATATATCCCCGCAATGTTCCAACCTTTGACAATATGCAGAAGGATTTTCCCAAAACCTACATTTAATGCCGATGTCAGTATCTACAAAACCCAAAACCAGTGAATTTGGCATGTTGTGTAATTTTGTAAATAAAAACAGAACACAATGATTTGCAAATCCTTTTCAACTTATATTCAATTGAATAGACTGCAAAGACAAGATATTTAATGTTTAAACTAAAAAACTTAATTTTCATTAATAATCATTGACTTAGAATTGAAGGGCAGCAACACATTGCAAAAAAGTTGGCACAGGGGCATGTTCACCACTGTGTTACATGGCCTTTCCTTTTAACAACACTCAATAAACATTTGGGAACTGAGGAGACCAATTTTTGAAGCTTGTCTGGTGGAATTATTTCCCATTCTTGCTTGATGTACAGCTTAAGTTGCTCAACAGTCCGGGCCTCTGTTGTGGTATTTTAGGCTTCATATTGCGCCACACATTTTCAATGGGAGACAGTTCTGAAGGCCAGTCTAGTACCTGCACTCTTTTACTATGAAGCCACGCTGTTGTAACACGTGGCTTGGCATTGTCTTGATGAAATAAGCAGGGGCGTCCATGATAACGTTGCTTGGATGGCAACATATGTTGCTCCAAAACATGTATGTACCTTTCAGCATTAATGGTGCCTTCACAGATGTGTAAGTTACCCATGTCTTGGGCACTAATACACCCCCATACCATCACAGATGCTGGCTTTTCAACTTTGCGCCTATAACAATCCGGATGGTTCTTTTCCTCTTTGGTCCGGAGGACACGACGTCCACAGTTTCCAAAAACAATTTGAAATGTGGACTCGTCAGACCACAGAACACTCTTCCACTTTGCATCAGTCCATCTTAGATGATCTCGGGCCCAGCGAAGCCGGCAGCGTTTCTGGGTGTTGTTGATAAATGGCTTTCGCTTTGCATAATAGTGTTTTAACTCGCACTTACAGATGTAGAGACGAACTGGAGTTACTGACAGTGGTTTTCTGAAGTATTCCTGGTGATTGGTCAGACCAGACCATGCTCAAGCACATGGCTATTTTGAATATGATTTGCATATGTATAAGGGGTTGTGGTGTGGGCGCCCGGCCATCCCCACATCTGCGGCGGATTCCGTGTAGATTGCATCCAACAAAGAAATGTGCTTGGATTTATGTGTGCAAACGCTTTAACACATTTGAATTTTTACTTGCATACGGCATTTTCTAGATCCATTTACAGTAGGAAAGCCACACACAATGTGTCTGGGGGCCGGTATATCTATCTATCCATCTATATATATATATATATATATATATATATATATATATATATATATATATATATATATATTTATAAATATATATATATATATATATATATTTATAAATATATATATATATATATATATATATATATATATATATATATATATATATATATATAGATAGATAGATAGATAGATAGATAGATAGATAGATAGATAGATAGATAGATAGATAGATAGATAGATAGATAGATAGATAGATAGATATATATATATATATATATATATATATATATATAGATGGATGGATAGATAGATATACCGGCCCCCAGACACATTGTGTGTGGCTTTCCTACTGTAAATGGATCTAGAAAATGCCGTATGCAAGTAAAAATTCAAATGTGTTAAAGCGTTTGCACACATAAATCCAAGCACATTTCTTTGTTAGATGCAATCTACACGGAATCCGCCGCAGATGTGGGGATGGCCGGGCGCCCACACCACAACCCCTTATACATATGCAAATCATATTCAAAATAGCCATGTGCTTGAGCATGGTCTGGTCTGACCAATCACCAGGAATACTTTAGAAAACCACTGTCAGTAACTCCAGTTCGTCTCTACATCTGTAAGTGCGAGTTAAAACACTATTATGCAAAGCGAATATATATATATATATATATATATATATATATATATATATATATATATATATATATATATATATATATATATATATATATATATATATATATATATATATATATATATATATATATATGTATATATATATATACATATATACCGTATATATATATATATATATATATATATATATATATATATATATATATATATATATATATATATATATATGTATATACATATATATATATATATACATATATATATATATATATATATATATATATATATATATATATATATATATATATATACTGTATATATATATATATATATATATACTGTATATATATATATATATATATATATATATATATATATATAATATGATGATTAAATGCTGAAAACTTTACGACAGACCACCTTAAAAAAACGGAATGGAATTTTTAATTTTTTTACGAATGAGACACCCAGAATGCACATGAAAATAAAGAATGTGGGATTTACAATATTAACTATGAACAATAAAACACTAAATATTGACAACATATGAACGTCACACCCCTGGTGGAGAGAGGCCCCTGGTGGAGAGAAGCTTCTAAACGGCCATATTTTGACAATACAACTTTTTACAAATAATAAGTACAAACAATAAGTGTATGTTTCGTCAATAGACATCAATAATTAATAGCTGTAGATCACATGAGTTTAAGACAGCATCAACTTCATTCATTGAACATTACCAACAACACCAAATAGCAGTCAAAAGTTGTTATTATCGTTTAGGACCATAACTTGAAAGCTACTAGCGTTAGCTCATTCGCATGTAGCATTGTCTTCTTTTGTTTACTTTCCCACATAGCTAAACTGTCATGATCCGTGGTCCGGATCATGTTTTCGTTATGTTCTGTTAGTTTAACTCCATAGTTCCTGTTTTTTGTGCACTCTTGTTTGTTTTGGTTGCCATGGTTGCGTATGATTTTCACCTGCCGCTGGTGTTCGGACGCTCACCTGGCTCTAATCAAGAGACTATTTAAACCGCCTTTGCCAGTCAGTCGGCCTGGCGTCATGGCTCGTTTCATGTCTGATTCCATCGTTATGCTAGTTGCTTGTTTCATGCAATACCATAGTTCATGCTGTTTGTTTACTTCACGCAACCCTCTGTAAGTCTTGTTTATTTCATGCCACAGTTAGAGAGTTTTTGCCTTGTCCATAGTTCCATGTTTCCTGCGCTAAGTTTTCACCTTAGCTTCCGTGTGCGATAGGCACGCTGGCCTTTGTTGTCTGCCTGTTATTTTGCAGTTAGATTAATAAATATGTTACTACCTGCAAGCCTTGTCCGGAATAGTCCGTTTGCATCCCGGGAGAACAAACCTCGCAGTAACCACGTCGTGACATAAACAAGCTGAAATGACCACAGTCGCCCCCTAGTGTACGAGAGGCATACTAAGTATAGCCAACAGTCATGATAGGTCAATAAAGCCCAAAAACTGGGACTTCACACGTAGGTGTGAATTTAACCAAATTATTTGGGAAATCAGACTAATTTGGTGCAATGAAACTCTGCTCATTAACGTTTTACAATATGTTATCGTCGACGTCTTTCCGTCTACATGAGACGATGGAGTAGCCTTGTTTAAAGTATTTGCCCTGTGTCAGGGCTCATTAGGCCATTTTCCACCGAAGAAACGTTTTCCAGAAACTTTCCTACTTACTACCTAGTAAATAAAGTTCCCCCTGTGTTTCCCCCAAAAAACTACCCGGGTAGATTTAGTTTTTCAGGAACCTTTCGGAGTTCCTCCTAGCTCGGTGGGACTTTTCCAAGCGACCAGGAACCTTATCGGAGGCGGACTGTGCTGTCGAAAACTGATTGATTGAACACAGCAGGGCGTTCTTAAAACGTATTTTTCAAACACACGACCGTCATTGCGGTGAGTTGTGTATTTCTTATTTGTTGTGTATTTATATTACAATAAACATGACAACGGAGAGAAAGAAGAACGAAAGAACCTTCCGAAATGCAGGAACTTTTGTGGGGCATCTGAAGAACGCTACTGAGTGGAACTATTTTGGAGTGTTTTTACTGAGCCGTAGTCTTTAAACTATTTGCAGTTTATTGTTGTTTATTATTTTTTACAAACTTTATTTCGTTACGCGAAGCTACGAGAAGTGGACGGACTCTTTTAAACGTATTTACGGAGGAGTATGAAGCCGGACTCGAAGCAGAGACCTCAGCTGCTTCCGACTCTGACTTTGTTGGATAAATTTGGAAAGAAAGGAGGCAGCACACGAGTGGAACGAAGGTAAATAAGATCAAATATTAACCATTTACTTTGTTACATGCTGTAAAAGTAGTCAGCGACACTCCATTTGCGTAGTTATTAGCCTCAACCAGAGTGAACAGAATGCTAATGCTAACAATCTATCACTAAAGTTTGTGTTGTCAGCATGAGATAAACACTGACATTTATCATTTATATATTGTTATTTACAGCTGAAATGGACCAAAAGGAATCGCCTGACCCTCATTAATTCATAATTTACTGAGAGGACGACTTTCTGACTGTTGGACATTGCGGTCAAAAGCCTAACTTGATAAACAATTCAGTACACATTATTTTTTAAATCATATCGTTTTGTATATGATTGCTTTGTATTTCAATTACTTACATTTTAGTCAAAGAACTGTGACCTAATATTGTGTTTCCTGACATGGTGTCAGTACAGAAATTTAGTAAACTACTCCTCCATACGTCATCAGCCTGATTTGTATAAACTACCCTGAACTGTGTAATGCAGTAGAAACACAAACCACACACTTCTACAAGAACCTATACACCCAGGAACCAGAGGTTCTAGGAACCAAAAGTTACTGAACATTTGGCTTAAGAAGAAATGACAATAGATTGACAATTTGTAATAATATGTTGGTATATAGCTCTTTTGCTAACCAGACTACATGGTGATTTACAGAGATAAACAGGCAACTTATAATTCTATATTGTTGCATGGATGTACATAGTCCATTCAACTAGGGAGGCAGACATAATAATACCACTTAGTGAGTATATGTATGGCACTGAAAGACAAAGTTCACAAACAAACCTTTGAGATGTGTTTATTTCAAGCCTCTGTTATAAAGTTTCTTCTTGTTCGCCTTCCTCTCGCTCCGGGTCAGACTCTGGCTCTACGGTTGGATGCTATAATCCTCTAGTTCATTGGATTTTTCAGTATCCCACGAGAAGTGTACCTCAAAAACTACAAAAAGGTCTTAGGGAGTGGGGAAGCAGTCCAAGTCAGCGGGAGGGCATGCGGCATGGAGGGTGGTCTTTTAAATCTGAAAAGACAGCCCCCAAAACAGTTTGCTATTGAGAGACAGTCAGAAAGTGGCTTGAAGATGAGTTAGTAAAGCAAAATGATGACCAAAGCATTACCATTACAGTTTGTGTAGACCGGTAAGGGACCCCTTGTCATAGAAATATGGTGTACACTGTTAACCTGACTCTCGCCAGATCCTTGTAGTTCGCTGAGCGCCACACGAGGATCTGGGCTCGAAGGCAATGCAAACTCCTTCAAGATAGTAAAAAATAATGAACCAATCAGGATCGCCGGGCGGGATTTCATAGAAGTGACGTAGCGCCGAAGCGACTGTTTGCGACATCGATCGTCTACTGACATTGCTGCGTTGTTTCCGTAAAAATTATCTAACTTTTCGCTCTGTCGTTATCCAATATGTCGGCTGTTCTGTTTTGGATTTCCCAGAGTCGCTCTCATCAGCGTCACGGCTTGATTTTGATGTGAGTGGTTGAAGTAGCACGTCATTCAAGATAACGGACAAGTGGTTTATCCAATCACATACAAAGATTTTTTTTTACAAGGCCCCGCCTTCTGAAATACATCTCCTCTTGAGAAGTCCCAGATCCTTGTGTGGAGCTCAGCAAACTACAAGGATCTGGCGAGAATCAGGTTAATACACTGTCACATATTGGTGAAATGTAAATTCACTGATGTTCCTGCATCACCCACTCTGTGTCTGTGGTACTGACCTTTTCTCCAGTAACCATACCTGAGTTGTTGAGCTAGATTCATACCTCTATAACACACTTGATGTGTTTAAAAGCAAATTCAAGTCAAACAATCCCAAAATAGCTCTGATCGGATGTAAAAAAAAAAAAGAATATTAAGAAAAAATATTATGGACCAAATCATATCAGTATATCCTTCATTAATTACTTATTTTGAAACAAATTTCCCTATCATAATTACACAGAGGACATTTTTGGGAGAAACTTCCACATCACATGAAAGGCCCACACAATCTTCAGGGTACTGGTAAATTGCTGTCAATGTTCAAAAATGTGATCTGCATTTCAATTTAATATGAGCATGTTTTGTTAGATTTGCTGAAATCCTCTGCTGTTTGGGGTTGAAGTTACATAAAACATTCCGAACATTGATAACAAATGTGTTAAATCACAAGCTGATACAAAGTTATTAGAAAAGAAAGTGCTTTAAAACATCGCAACCTTGGCCGTAACTTTAGCTGACGTAAGCTGCTGCAAAATCAGGCATTTTAGGCTGCGACACTCACATAAAAAATCCAAGAGGAACTGATGTTCAAACCACGTTAAGCCTAAACATTTGGATGATTTAATTTAGTTTGTGCTATGCAACATTAGGCCAATGATGTTAGAGCATGTATTAGTAATAATATATCTATACTATAATAGAAACTGAAATGAAAACCAGAAATTGAATGCTCTGCTCATTAATGTTTTGCAATACGCTATCGTCGGCATCTGTCCGCCTACATGAGACGATGGAGTAGCTCCGTGTCGGGTCTCATTGGCACCTGTAAGAGTGGCTGAAGAGCCCAACCGGCGAGTGGCAGTTTTTGGTGCACTTGGTACAGATGTAGGATGTTGGTTGTTGTGGCTGGTGCTCCTTTGTCTAGACACCGCTCCTCAACGTTGAACCCCAGAATTTAGGTCAGCAGCAAGGCACTACCATGAAGCGATGTCGAAGCTGCATTGCTTCATGTCTTTGCAGGCATATTTGAAATGGAAGCATGGTCACTCAGTCGTCGTTTGCCTTCCACTGCTTCACCATACCAGAGGTCCTTTGGGATTTGCGCCGGGTTCCATCCTTCTGACATGGCCAGTGTAGGCGCCTCTCAATGAAGATGGTAAAGATGCTGCTTATCCCAGCTTGTTGCAGGACTAGGGGGATTTGGGTTTGGCGTCCCGTATGTCCTGAGGGATGTGTCTTTCCCCCCGGCATCAGCAGAGGAGTTTGTGCAGGGGCTTGAGCAGTGCAGGCTTTCCTATCTTCAGAACTTCTGCACGTTTGCTGTCACTCCCCGGGACTTTTCCACTGGCAAGATAGTCGATGACTTTGCTGAGCTCCTCCTCTGTGGGTGGTGAGTTAATCTCCTTCCTCACAGGCATGTCTGGGATGGCACCAAAGCCATAGTCAGTGGATACTTTCTGCGTGGAGTAGAAGTAAAAGTAGTGCTCTACCAAGGGCTGGAGCTGCTTCTCCATGTCAGTGATCACTTCACCTAGTTTGAACTTGAGGGAAGTAGCCTTTGTGGGGGCTGGGCCTGTTGCTCTCTTGATGCCCTAGTCTGCTGCAGTCTGGAGGCTGCTGCAGATGTTGGCACAATGGCGGGCAGTTTGCTGGGATGCTTTCCTGGCAGCCTTCAGTGCAGCAAGAGTATGGGGGATGGGTGCAGCCTTGTAAGCCAGTAGTGCCTGCCCCTTTGCCCCAGTTACAGGTGCCATCTCCTTCCAGTGGGCCTCAAACCAGTTAGCATTCTTACGCTCCTTCTTTCCATAGGCAGACATGGCTGCATCGTATACTGTCCATAGGCAGGCTCACTTATAGTCAGTGGTGTCATCAGCTAGCATCCTCTCAGCGAGGGTTTCATTGATCTGTGTCGTAATCAGCACTTTAGTAGGTGCGGGTGATGAGGACACAAGCAAGGTCCCTTCATCTGGGGATGACCAGGTCAAGCTGGTACCAGTGGCGCGAGTGCGTTTGTCTCCAGGACACCTGTTGGGTCTTCTTGCATGGAATATAGCTGTTGGTGACAGACAACCCATGGAAGAAGCAGAGCTCTACCAAACTTTGGCTGTAAATTTTTCCTGTCCATAGGCACCAAAGCAGGTGGGCCAGGCCTCGTGGATGTCTCCTACTCTTGCTTTAAAGTTGCAGAGGAGGTGCTTGGGATCTTAGATATAGCTTCATCCAGGGCCTCAAAAAACTAGTCCTCTTCCGTCGGGGGCACGTATGCTGAGGATTGTGACCGTTCTAGTAGACATGGACAGCTGAAAGGAAAGGATCCTCTCAGTGCCTGCCAAAGAGGGCTCAATGTGTGTTTCTCCCTGTGAAGCCACTACTTTGCTGCCAGGGTTCCTCTGAAGGCTTGCTTTGCCAGAATGACCAGTAGCTTGTTTCCCTGATGGTGCCGCTGTCAGCCAGTCGGTTCTCCTTGAGGGAGGCTATGTTGACGTTTAACCAGGAGAGTCCCCTGTCAATGATTGCAGTCTTACTTGTGTCGTCGATCTTCTGCAGGTCAGCAGAAAGTCCAGGACACATAGTCCTAACGTTCTAGCTTGCTAATCGAAGAGCTGGAATCTTCTTTTGTTTTCTTGTGTTGGTTTTGCCTGGAACAGGTTTTTTTTGGCTCATTCTTCAAGATGGTTTTTACTCTCCATGCACCCAATTCAGCAGGTAAACCATGGCGGAACAACAACCATATGGCTTAGGCGGGCGGTAGTTGTTCAGTGGGACTACGTAGTCCCTCCCACCAACAGAAATGGCCCCTGGCGCTTGTTTCCTTCGCCAATCGGATGGGCTTATAACCGGTAACTCACTTTCCAAGTTTTGCCGGCACCTTTCAGTGACGCTAGAGTATCCTCTCTAGAGTATCAGCTACATAGCCTGGGCAGGTAGATATAAAGTATGAGATTTTGTCCAGACAGCAGATCCCCCTTCCAACACAGCTGGCAGAACCAAGGAAACAACAAGCTACAGCTTGGCATCAGTGGCGTCGCAGGATTTGCCGGAATGATACGCTGTATCGTACGGCTTATCAAATAATACCATACATCTTTTCAATATTTACATGGTGTGAATGCCAGTCTTTCTCTCATTTCCGCACATTCATGTCAGCATTAAAACTTATAAAGATGGACGCAGGGGATTTATGATGCGATAGAAATATTATTGGAGAAGAATTGCAGACACGTCCTGCCCCGGATTATTTTTTGTGCTTTCTTATTTACAAATTTGAACCATGATTTGATGATTAGAAAGCAATGCGCTGGGTTTTTTCTTCTCTGGGACTCATTCGTGATTGTTACAGATTGACTGACCCTCATTGTTTCACCTTATCCATCTGTCATTTTACACCAACTGGGCCCCCGACAAGCGTGATCAGGACAAGTGGCTGAACAAAGTACGCTGTCTCACAACCACAAAGAAAGAAAAATGAGGATCAGTTAGGTGCTCTCCACCATGTCACATGCGAGACAAAAAGGCAGAGCTCTCCTCTCGCAAATTAACTATAAGAAGATACTTTGCTGAAGCTCGTTTTTGCCAAAGGTCAACTGGAACGTCCTTAATCAGACATTAAGAAAAAAAAGGGATATTATATGAATTGCCTTTTTTTTAAAATGCAGAGCAAATCAGCTTGTTCACACTTGCTTTACACTCTCAAGGAACCATTGTAATGATCTAAATTGGTTGGTTGGTTGAAGTTTATGGTAAACATGTATACAGTTACAACAAAATACATTAAATATGTTACATATTTTCATTTTTCTTTACATGTCCAAAAAGGAGTAGGAAGAAGCAAAGCCTATTTAATCATACCCCTTTTCTACTTCATAGATATTACTAACACTTATGTTCACTTCCTGTTCTAGATGTGTACACAGTTTACATCAATGAATTCTAAGTACAACAATTTTTCGTAAATAGTTTAGTTCATTATTATTCACCTAATCAGATGGATGTCTTTTTTTAACAAGTTTTTAATAAGTTTAATATGTTCAAGTTCTGTCATAATTCTTCTTCCGTGCACTTTGTAAACACTTGTAGTTTAAACAGCCTCTTAAACTGGATCATATTATTACATTGTTCGACATCCGTAATTTAACTCCACATACTGATACACTAAATGTCTTAAGTGCTGTACGTGCATACACACGTTTTAAGTTAGATTCTTCTCTAAGGTTATAGCTATCCTCTTTTGATTGTTGTACATTCTCGGGTAGCAGGTTATTGTTTGCTTTGTACATCATTTCAGCTGTGTGCAAATGCACGAAATTGTTAAATTTCAATATTTTGGATCTAATAAATAAAGGGTTTGTATGTTCTCTATAGCCAACATTATGAATTACTCTAACTTATCTTTTGTGTAACACAATTAGTGAATGTAATGTAATTTCCCCAAATTTCTACACAGTAACTTAGGTATGGTAATACTAGAGAGCAATACAGTATATGGAGTGATTTTTGGTCTAGAACCCAGTTTGGCTTTATTCGTTATAAAAAATGTTTTTTATTATTAATTATGTTGTATATTTTATAGTTCTTGTCATCTCTGATCATTAAATGACAATAATTGAAGGTATTCCCTCTAAAATCCATCAATATCAATTATAACTGATAAGTAAACTTACTTTTGGCACCTTAACTAAGACACCTTTTTTATCAGCAGTTTTTCTTTAAAGGGTCTTCAACCACCAAGCAAGGTATCCCAAACCACTCTCAGGGTCGTAGTAATGTTCCTGTGTAATTAATACATGCAGACTGAATATCTAATCATCATTTTTGAGGAAAATAATGTGTGGCCTCTTTTACTTGCATATCCAGGTCAGGAATATGGGTCTTCCAGATATGGAAAGAGAGAAACTATCCAGGTCATTTTATCAGCTATTATTGCACCCCAAAATCTTATTTATTTTATCCTTTCAATGTCTACTACATCTATTTGTAATTGTGTTTAGCTGTTTCTCCTGCTGTTTCCAAATAGCATTTTACTGAGATTTAAGGATAGTCTGTTTTTGTCAAACCATCTTTTCAATTTGTTCATTTATTCTGTTATTATTTGTACCAGCTTCTGTGTGTTCTTTCCTGAACAAAACACAGTTGGGTCATTTGCAAATAATTCTCACTTTATGTCTTTTGTAACTTTACAAATGTCATTTGAATAGAGATTGAACAACTTTGGTCCCAGTATTGATCCCTGGGGTACACCACAAGATATGTTTAACACTGTTGACAGTCCAATACCAATCCTCTGATTTCAAATAGCTTTTTGATTCAGATATTATGATTAATTGTGTCAAATGGTTTCGTTAGGTCTATAAATACTGCCACTTTACACTGTTTACCATTTATTGCATTGGTAATTTAATTGAACACACAATTGATAGCTACTGTATTTATATCACGTACATACAGTATGCTTGTGGAGGTACCCAATCTCCATTTATTGTGAGATTCCTTCTGTCTAATGTTTGTACTGATATATTTGCATTTTGTTTATGTACATTCATGATTCACCCAGCATACATGTACATATTTAATTATGTATGCAAGCATTCATTCAATTGTTTGTTAATTTATAGAAAGCTGGGTAAACTTTGTCTTGATGTTTTTCTTTTGTGTTGCCCAGGTGACAGAAACTCGCACGGGTCCCCTTGGATGCAGTAACTATGACAACCTTGATTCTGTTAGCTCTGTACTGGTTCAGAGCCCTGAAAACAAGGTCCAACTGCAAGGTCAGTTATCTTTAATGACATTTACAATACAAATATATGATATATATATATACAGTAAAAAAAACTGTATGTTGGACTAACTCTTACAGAGTTTATATTAACTCTGTTTCAGATAACATTTGGTCCCACTCAAAATTTGAGTAAAATATAGTCAATATTTCGGGCACGTCACTGCGTCAGCCTACAGATCAACAAACATAACATTAACATTTGACCTATACATTTAAATAATATAATTGTCATTGCTGGTTATGAAACAGTCACAGTCATACCATACTCAATGTTTTCAGTTGACTTAGCATTGCACATTATCTCCAAGAGCTCCGTGGTGGGTACCAGTCCATGGCTTTCCTTCTCAACTTTTTCTTTGAGGATAATGAGCAACTTCTCCAAGAATGTGTTGGCAGTAACCTCACCAAACAGGAGTCTGAAATCTTGTTCATTTTGCAATGCAAAAGTAGAGTAGATAGAAAGGAGTGATGAGTAAGACTGTGAGTAATATTTCAATGATTCAACCAATGGAGATGTTTTACCAGTCCTGGTAGACAGTCCAGGAATACTGTGAAGAAATCTGTGGCTTTCTTGTCATCTCTGATTATTAAATGACAATAATTGAAGGTATTCCCTCTAAAATCCATCAATATCAATTATAACTGATAAGTAAACTTACTTTTGGCACCTTAACTAAGACACCTTTTTTATCAGCAGTTTTTCTTTGAAGGGTCTTCAACTACCATGCAAGGTATCCCAAACCACTCTCAGGGTCGTAGTAATGTTCCTGTGTAATTAATACATGCAGACTGAATATCTAACCATAATTTTTGAGGAAAATAATGTGTTCAATGTTGCAGGGCCTCTTTTACTTGCATATCCAGGTCAGGAATATGGGTCTTCCAGATATGGAAAGAGAGAAACTATCCCCTGTGCATACAACACTTTTACACATTTAGGCTATGTCTACACTAGCCGGATAACCCCTAAAACAAATAATTATTTAGCCTAAGCCCCGTTTCAGCCGCACTAAACCAGCGTTTAAGGTTCCTTTCTTCGG
The DNA here is from genome assembly GCF_033978785.1 of Entelurus aequoreus. NCBI lineage: Eukaryota > Metazoa > Chordata > Actinopteri > Syngnathiformes > Syngnathidae > Entelurus > Entelurus aequoreus. The sequence goes on along the minus strand of NC_084749.1, from coordinate 41,497,773 downwards.
ACAAATTTTTACACGGGTAAGTGCGCCGTGTATTTCTTGAATCTCCGGCTCTTAGCTTTGTATGGACTTATTGATCGTCTACAAACTGAGTTCGGAGAGGAAGTGACGCCAGGAAGACCGCGCCCCACACAGGAAGTGACATCATAATAAAGCGGTTTCGTAACTCGGAGCTAACCACTGGAAATATGGAGGCGAGTCATCCAGACATGCCCGTGTTTCTCATTCTTCTACATGAACAGAGGCTTGTGGAAATCACACATGAATACCTTAAGGGAAAGCGATTGCAGCTATTTGGGATACAACACTTCTCAGACGGCAAGAGATCTTTCCAATGTCCAGGTCAGCTGTGATTCTACTTACCGAAAAACTTTGTCAGTTTGTCGAAGGAGAGTCAACTAGAATGCGGGCTACCGTGGATGTGATAAAAAAGGTAGCGTGTGCTTTGTATTACCTGGCCGTCGAGTGAAGATTACGGAAAACTGTGAATTCTTTTGGACTGGCAAAGCAGACTACGCAACGTCTAGATCCAGAGTATATAAAGTCACCAAAAACGAATCGACAATGAAGGTGAAGGCAAAAGAGTGATGAGTGTCCTGACCAGATATCTAGATCCCTAGATTGATTGTTGTCAAATGTTCTTTGTCACATTGTTTACTTTTCTGTCCAATAAAGACGTGATTGATTTATGATGGCTCAGGTGTGATTCACTACAATAGGGCCCCACAGCACACTGGATTCCAGTTAATTGAAGTACCACAACACTGGATAATCGTGTGGACAATGCTGAAGAAACAAGTCCATGTCAGAAAACCAACACATTTAGCTGAACTGTGCCAATTTTGTCAAGAGGAGAGGTCAAAAATTCAAACAGAAGCTTGTGGATGGCTACCAAAAGTGCCTTATTGCAGTGAAACTTGCCAAGGGACATGTAACCAAATATTAACAGTGCTGTATGTATACTTTTGACCCAGCAGATTTGCTCACATTTTCAGTAGACCCATAATAAATTCATAAAAGAACCAAACTTCATGAATGTTTTTTGTGACCAACAAGTATGTGCTCCAATCACTCTATCACAAAAAAATAAGAGTTGTAGAAATGATTGGAAACTCAAGACAGCCATGACATTATGTTCTTTACAAGTTCATTCATTCTTAAAGTAATCTTATTTATCTCATCATATGAAATATGACTTACTTCACCAATTATTATTATTAAATTCTTACTATTATTTATTTATTTATTTTTATTGTGATTACTTATGGAGTTTATTGTGAAAAAATTGTGAACAGGAAGTGAACAAAAAGTTTTGCAACTGTTATGTGAAGAAAAGGGGTAGGATTAAATAAGCTCTGCTTCTTCCTACTCCTTTTCGAACATGTTGAAAAGAAACTGGAAATTGTGATGTATCATGTTGTATGCTTGCATGTTCGAAATAAACTCAAACTCAAACTCAAACTCAAGTGTATGTAAACTTTTGATCGCGACTGTATATACATACTTAGTTCCTTGTTGAACATGGTTTGTAAGTCTTCGTATAGTGAAACAAATTTCTCCATTTGGAACAATAAAAATATGAGTGATGGGTTCAAAAGTCCATATTTTTATGAAACTTTGAACAGAATATAATGTGCTATACAGGACTGAATATCTAACAAACATAAGGGGGCGATGGAATCATGTGCTGTATATGTCAGGTTCAAACACTGATGACATCTATTAAACAGACGAGAAGCAAGGAATCATGCAGAGACAGAGTTCAATTTTAGTCAATTGAGGAGAGATGTTATTTGGGCTGTACTCTAGTTACAGATCCAAACTTCGCTCTAAAGTCCAGCCTACGTGCTTCCTCTATTTATTTGGGAGGTCCCTGGTTACATCATTGAAGCTGTCGAGGGAAGGGGGTCATCTAGACAGCTCCAGTTAGACACAATATATGATTATACAAGAAATGCAAATGTGTTGACACTGGTGATATCGCCTTGTCTCTGCTCCGTCTGCGTCACGGCGGTGTTTGGCGTTGGCAGTCAGCAGGCTGTTCCTGGACACAGACACTGATATGAGACTGGCTTGCAATATTTTGGATTGCCAGCTTTGCACAGACAAAGAAAAATACCACTTCAGCACAATTGATAATAACTATAGCAACGGCCCTTAAGCATAAGAGTTGTGTGATGATATATACATAATTATTACAAAAATATATTAACAAGCCAAAACAACAACAACAGTATGCGCTTCTCTGCCAATACACACACACACACACAGAAGTCCCTTTGGTGCCCTCACAAACAATCATAAATCACACAAATCCTTAACTTCAACAACCATTGCTTCAATAATAAACAATTTAAAAAGTAAAATCCACTTACCGGTACATTAACATTGGCAAAGGAGGAGCTGACAAAAAAGGAGCAGACGACAGAGGTAGGAATTGGGGTAGACGGGAACAAGAGGTAACTCTTCTCCTCCGGTCTTAACACAATTACAACTTGCTGGGGTTGAAAGCCTGCTTTGTGGAGCCTTACTTACATGTAAGCTTCATAAATATAATCCTCGCAAATAGTTTTTTTTTTGGTCAGTTGGTCTGTTGTTTTTTTGGGACTCATACAATAAGTTAGCAAAATGGACAAAATTATTTCCATCCATCTTCTTCCACTTATCATAGGTCGGGTCGCGGGGGCAGCACCCTAAGCAGGGAAGCCCAGATTTTCCTCTCCCCAGCCACTTCGTCCAGATCCCGAGGCGTTCCCAGGCCAGTCGGAAGACATAGTCTACCCAACGTGTCCTGGGTCTTCCCTGTGGCCTCCTACCGGTCGGACGTGCCCTAAACACCTCCCTAGGGAGGCGTTCGGGCGGCATCCTGACCAGATGCCCGAACCACCTCATCTGGCTCCTCTCGATGTGGAGGGGCAGCGGCTTTAGTTTGAGCTCCTCCCGGATGACAGAGCTTCTCACCCTATCTCCAAGGGAGAGCATAACCCATTTCGGCCGCTTGTACCCGTGATCTTGTCCTTTCGGTCATAACCCAAAGCTCATGACCATAGGTGAGGATGGGAACGTAGATCGACCGGTAAATTGAGAGCTTTGCCTTCCGGCTCAGCTCCTTCTTCACCCCAACGGATCGATACAGCGTCCGCATTACTGAGGATGCCGCACCGATCCGCCTGTCGATCTCACGATCCACTCTTCCCCCACTCATGAACAAGACTCCGAGGTACTTGAACTCCTCCACTCCTAACCCGGAGATGACACTCCACCCTTTTCAAGGCGAGAACCATGGACACGGACTTGGAGGTGCTGATTCTCATCCCAGTCGCTTCACACTCGGCTGCGAACCGATCCAGTGAGAGCTGAAGATCCTGGCCGGATGAAGCCATCAGGACCACATCATCTGCAAAAAAGCAGAGACCTAATCCTGCAGCCACCAAACCGGATCCCCTCAACGCCTTGACTGCGCCTAGAAATTCTGTCCATAAAAGTTATGAACAGAATCGGTGACAAAGGGCAGCCTTGGCGGAGTCCAACCCTCTCTGGAAACGTGTTCGACTTACTGCCGGCTCTGACACTGATCAGACAAAATTTGTCAAAAGGCAATAAAACCCCACCATTTAAAAACAATAGTTGGATCATCTTGGAGTGCTCATGTGTAGTTTTTTCTAAATTTCTTTTTAGGGCTCATGAGTTCTTGTTTTGAACCTTAATTTTTAGTGTCACTTAAGCGGGCTGTTGTTTTGGGGGTTTTTTTTGGTAGAAATTCTGGTAGAATTAATTGGTCAAATTCTAAGACCAGCACCAATGTAATAATAGGATATGGGAACTGCAGTGTTAATGATTCCTAGGTCTAGTCAACACATACTTGCCAACCCTCCCTCATTTTCCAGTAGACTCCCGAAATTCAGCACCTGAAAAGAAAATCCCGAAAAAATCAATGTTATAATGACCTATTCAAGGCTCCAATTATTTAAAATATTTCACTTTAAAATGTTTTATGTGGAAAATATTGCATATATTGTGTGGTTGCCATATACAAATATCAACGTTTTCTTTGACAAAAGAGCATAAAACAAACAAAATAATAGTTCAAACGTAAAATCGACAGATATATCTGAGGTTGATCTCGTAACGTAAGTGTTGAAAGTAAAAACAACTAATGTATCACTTTATGAGTGGGTCACCTTTTGGATCCCAAATATATTTAATGGGATTTTATTAATCTTTTCACTGTGATTATTCAAAAATAATAATAAATTAAAATCAATGGTGTCCTGCATTATTGATCTTTTTAAGGCTCTAATTACTTCACATCAAACATTGCTTTCTGAATGTTTTTGGCAGTGGGGGAAATACTGCATATTTCAGTTTTATTAGGTATTTGACAGGAAAGGCTTTTTTTTTTTTAACTTAATATCAACCTGAAGTTGATATACTGTAGAGATTTACTGTAAGCGTTAAATAAATTTAAAAAATAATAATGTAACTTTTTTTTAACAAATTATGGTCCCCGGGAGCCCTAAAGTTAAAACAAAATAAAAAATCCATATATTTGGTTATGGTTTTGAAAATGAAAAATATCAAATTGGCCCCCGCATGCTTTAATTTTCCCGTGTGCGGCCTTCAGTGGAAAAAGTTTGGACACCCCCCTGGCGTAGGGCATCTCCAGGCATTTGCCCAGCTCATGGAGCCATCCTTGGGGAAGAGACGGGAGGACAACAGGGTGACAAGAACTAAATCATCCAGACTAGCGATAAATTGTATTATTATGTTTATCATACCTAAAAATAAATATATTTATTAATTAAAAAAAAAAAAAAACTAAATACATTTTTACTATATTTTGCTAAAAACATTAAAATTAATTGTATTTTTATTTGTATTTTTTCTGACTCCTTTTTACATCCAGCCATGGAATTATACATTAAAATAAACATACCGTATTTCCTTGAATAGCCGCAGGGGCGCTAATTAATTTAAAACCTCCTGTCACTCCGGCGTTTACCGGAAACCGGCGGGATGGCCGTGCATGCGGTAATTATTTTAAAACCTCTTCTCACTCCGGCGTTTACCAAAAGGAATGCGGTAAATTTAGGCGTGCGCTTTGAGTGTGATGTAAGCATACCATCATGAAAAGCACATTTAATTAAAAAAAAACGTTATTATGGTCCTACCTGTACTTATAAATGGAGTCCATTTGCAGCTCCTTCTGACCAAAAGCATCGATAACTTGTTTATAGAAGTCTTCCTTATTTTCTTTCTTCCGTTTTAAAAGTCTCTCTGTCTCGATGGAGATATTCCTTTAATTATTACCTCCTGCTTCGATTGAAAGTCCAGTTTAGAAAACTGTTTTATTTTAGATAGCGGTATGTAATCCTCCTTGTTAAAAGTTCAGGCAGAGGAAAAAAAAAAAAATGTCTTGCTGCGTGTGTTCACTTCTTCTGCAATACCGGAAGGATCACTAGCGCGGCAGCGCCCTCTACCACCAGGAGGCGGGAGTAATTTCATGACTCATACAGTATTTGACACACGCAGCTACGTTATATTAATAAAACATAGCTGCTTACTGTTCTTTTTAGCATACTGTACCGGTATTCAATAGCTTGGACCTTAAATCCTACTGAATACCGGTAGCTCTTCATCTTTTTTCCTTTGTGCGATTGCAAACTAATGAAAGCAGCTTCCTCCATTTTGAAAATGAGGACAGAAGCGTCACTCGTGACGTAACGAATTTGACCCGGTGGAAGTTCTAGCCATATGCTAAATATTTTGCGAAACGAGTTTGACCCGGCGAAAATTATAGACATGCGATAATAAAATTAATATTTTGCGAAACAAATTTGATCCGGCGTCAATAATGAACCGGCGATAAGGCCAAGCATGCGTTAATTATTTTGAGAAACGAGTTTGACCCGGCAGTAATTCTAGACGTGCGAATACTATATTCCCTGCGCCAATTCAAGGAAATACGGTATTTGAAATAATTAATTTCAAATGATCATAATAATTCATTTAAAATGACCATATTTAATTATTAAAATAATTGCTTGTTTATCAACAACTTTAGCATTTTATTCATTACATATCGAAGCTCTCAGAAGCCAAGTTATGATATATTCCTTAAGATTTATTTATGCAAGTTGGAAGTACCAATTATCGTAACACAGTTTTGTTTGCATATTTTCAGGATGTAGATATATATAAATATGAAATACTTGACTTGGTGAATTTTAGCTGTAAATATACTCCTCCCCTCTTAACCACGCCCCCCGCCCCCCGACCACGCCCCCACCCCCCGAAATCGAAGGTCTCAAGGTTGGCAAGTAGGAGTCAACACAACGCTGCCCCCAGACTTCAATTTCCATCCATCCACTTTCAATAACACTGTGGACTGTGAAAGGAAGCTGGGGCACCCGGAGAGAACCCGCAGAAGTATTGAGTGACCTTGAATATCATTGAACATTGTACTAAACTATTGTTGCTTTTGCAGGTTTGCAAGTCATCCTCCCAGACTACTTGAGAGAAGGTTTTGTGCAAGCTGCTCTCAGTTACATAGCTTGTAATAGTGAAGGGGAATTTGTCTGCAAGGATAACGACTGCTGGTGCAGCTGCGACGCCAAGTTCCCAGAATGCAACTGTCCTTATGTGGACATCCAAGCCATGGAGGAGAGTCTGGAGAGAATCACAGGGACGTGGGGGCAACTTTACAGAGATTTTGAAGAATCAGGTGAGAATGTCCTCTTGAGGATAATCAATTCTTGCTTCCTCGTGCAATATAGCCTTCATATTCTTGCCTCGCCATGAACACTCGCAGGGAAATCAAACTTTCACCGTATAAATTATTCATGTGAAACGCACGGAATGTGAATCGGTAAGTGTTTTACCTCCAGTGTCATATTTTTCATTTTATTTTCCGTCCCTGTTCTGCTCCAAAGGTGAACTGGAGGAAGTGGTTGTGAATAGTTTGTCCTGGTGAAATGTTTGCATAAGCAAGTTTAAAAACACAACAGAAACAGTTTAAAAAAAAATCTAACAAAATACAGAACCTCCACCGGAAGTAGTTACAGTATGTTAGAAGGACATTAATCATCCATAAAACCAATTTATTGCTTGTCTGAATGCAACTTTTTCTGTGGAAAAAATGTTTGAATGCAGTCTTAGAATAATGATTGGCTATAACTGCTGTGCTCGGTCATCCAATTTTGGTGATTATTACTCTTACAGAATCAAATGGATGACATTTTCGTCACCCTTATCTGAAATATCGCAATGTGCAATTACTTCCGAAGTTTTTGTTTTAATAATTGGGAGTAAAGTGAGGTCAGGTGCATTTCGGGAACGCAAACACCCAAGGTGTCATTATGTCCTTCAGCAAAGGATATCAGTGTTTTCCTTAGTGCCATATAATCAGCACATGAAAAGTTGACAATGATGAAGAATTAAAGGCCTACTGAAAGCCACTACTACCGACCACGCAGTCTGATAGTTTATATATCAATGATGAAATCTTAACATTGCAACACATGCCAATACGGCCGGGTTATCTTATAAAGTGCAATTTTAAATTTCCCGCGAAACTTCCGGTTGAAAACGTCTATGTATGATGACGTATGCGCATGACGTCAATGGTTGAAACGGAAGTATTCGGACACCATTGTATCCAATACAAAAAGCTCTGTTTTCATCGCAAAATTCCACAGTATTCTGGACATCTGTGTTGGTGAATCTTTTGCAATTTGTTTAATGAACAATGAAGACTGCAAATAAGAAAGCTGTAGGTGGGATCGGTGTATTAGCGGCTGGCTGCAGCAACATAACCAGGAGGACTTTGAGGATAGCAGACGCGCTATCCGACGCTAGCCGCCGACCGCGTCGATGATCGGGTGAAGTCCTTCATCGCGCCGTCGATCGCTGGAACGCAGGTGAGCACGGGTGTTGATGATCAGATGAGGGCTGGCGTAGGTGGATAGCTAATGTTTTTAGCATAGCTCTGACGAGGTCCCGTAGCTAAGTTAGCTTCAATGGCGTCGTTAGCAACATCATTGCATTCGACAGGCGGCACAGCATTAACCGTGTAGTTACATGTCCAGTGTTTGGTTCGGTGTCTCCTGAAAGTAGTATTGTTGATCTTCTGTCTATCCTTCCAGTCAGGGGCTTATTTATTTTGTTTCTATCTGCATTTAAGCACGATGCTATCACGTTAGCTCCGTAGCTAAAGTGCTTCACCCATGTATTGTCGTGGAGATAAAAGTCACTGTGAATGTCCATTTCGCGTTCTCGACTCTCATTTTCAAGAGGATATAGTATCCGAGGTGGTTTAAAATACAAATCCGTGATCCACAATAGAAAAATAAGAAAGTGTGGAATCCAATGAGCCCTTGTACCTAAGTTACGGTCAGAGCGAAAAAAAGATACGTCCTGCACTGCACTCTAGTCCTTCACTCTCACGTTCCTCATCCACAAATCTTTCATCCTCGCTCAAATTAATGGGGTAATCGTCGCTTTCTCGGTCCGAATCTCTCTCGCTGCTTGTGTAAACAATGGGGAAATGTGAGGAGCCCTTCAACCTGCGACGTCACGCTACTTCCGGTACAGGCAAGGCTTTTTTTATCAGCGACCAAAAGTTGCAAACTTTATCGTCGATGTTCTCTACTAAATCCTTTCAGCAAAAATATGGCAATATCGCAAAATGATCAAGTATGACACAGAATGGATCTGCTATCCCCGTTTAAATAAAAAAAATTAATTTCAGTATGCCTTTAATCATCCATAAAACCAATGTATTGCTTGTCTGAATGTTACTTTTTCTGAGGAAAAAATGTTTGAATGCAGAGTCTTAGAATAATGTTTGGTTATAAATGCTGTGCTCGGTCATCAACCTTGGTGATCATTACTCTTACTGAATCAAATGGATGACATTTTTGTCACCCTTATCTGAAATATCGCAAAGTGCAATTACTTCCGAAGTTTATATTTTAATAATTGGGAGTAAAGTGAGGTCAGGTGCATTTTGGGAATGCAAACACCCAAGGTGTCATTATGTCCTTCAGCAAAGGATATCAGTGTTTTCCGTAGTGCCATATAATCAGCACTTGAAAAGTTATAGTCGTTGACAATGATGAAGAATAAAAGCAATGACTGCTACCTCACACCAAAGCTGTTGTTTAAATTAAATAAAATTCAATTCAATGCAAGGCTGGCAATGAAATGTACAGTATTTCCTTGAACTAGCGCCGGGGCGGTAATTAATTTAAAACATCTTCTCACTCCGGCGCTTACCAAAGACATGGGGTAAATTTAGGCCTGCGCTTATAAATTTGAGTGTGATGTAAGGATACCATCATGAAAAGCACATTTAATAAAAAAAAACTTTATTATGGTCTTACCTTTACTTATAAATGATGTCCATGCGCCGCTCCTTCTGAACAAAAGCATCGATAACTTGTTTATAGAAGTCTTCCTTATCTTTCTTCAGTTTTAAAAGTCTCGATGGAGATCTTCCTTTAATTATTACCTCCTGCTTCGATTGAAAGTCCAGTTTACAAAACTGTTGTTGTCACTTCTTCTGCAGCCGAGTAGTCGCAAGAATGATCCCTGGGATCACTAGCGCCCTCTACCACCATGAGGCGGGAGTCATTTAATGACTCATATTTGACACACGCAGCTATATTAATAAAACATTTTTACTGTTCTTTTTAGCATATTCAATAGCTTGGACCTTAAATCCTACTGAATAGCTCTTTATCTTATTCCCTTCATGCGATTTTAAATGATTGAAATTAGCCTCCTCCATTTTGGAAAATGATGCCTTGAAAGGTGAAGTGTCCCTCGTGACGCAACGAGTTTGACCCAGCGGTAAAATGAGGCATATGCTAATTATTCTGCAAAACGAGTTTGACCCGGCAGTAATTCTAAGCACGCGCTAATTCTAAGCATGCACTAATTATTTTGCGAAACGAGTTTGACCCGGCGGTAAAACGAGGCATGCGGATAATATATACCTGGCGGCAATTCAAGGAAATACGGTATTACAAGTCAGGATTACGCGCTAAACTATGGTTGGGTTTTGGCTTTGTTCACGATCATCACATTTTTTTGAACAGATTACTAAATACAAATTGTTTGACCGGCTTCCAATGTGTCATTTTCACGACTCAACCTTCATGCACAACTTGAGTGAACTTCAACTTCAATGAACATTGTTTTATACACTAGACCAGTGGTCCCCAACCACCGGTCCGGAGACCGGTACCAGTCCGTGAAGCATTTGCTACCGGGCCGGAGAGAGACATTAAATAATTTATAAAGGACTGCATTTTCTCCGAATTAACTTTGGCCTGTCCCACTAGACCAGGGGTGCCAGACTTGTTTTCATTGAGGGCCACACCGCAGTCATGTCTGCCATTAGAGGGCCACTTGTAACAGTAAATAATTATTGAATTTGCCTATGAATTTGAATATATTTTGAAAAATTTCTTACGTAAAGAGTAAAAAAAAATCTGCGGATTTTCCCACTGTTTTTTACTGTAAAATATATGGTAGTTTTTTTTATTATTATTATTTTTAATTATTAGTATTATTTTTACAACATATTATTGTGAATAGAATAACAGTGCCGCTGTTTAATTTTATTTTGGCAACTGAGTTGCCAGTTATTTACCATAATAAAATGTTGTACCATAAAATCATCAACCGGGGATTTTACAGTAAAAAAACAAAACAACTGACAGCTCAGTCGACAGAATTTTACTGTAAAAAAACAAACATTGGTCGTTTTTGTTCAACTTACTTTTTGTTCAACTACAACTTGAAGGCCTACTGAAATGAGATTGTCTTATTTAAACGGGGATAGCAGGTCCATTCTATGTGTCATACTTGATCATTTCGCGATATTGCCATATTTTTGCTGAAAGGATTTAGTAGAGAACATCGACGATAAAGTTCGCAACTTTTGGTCGCTGATAAAAAAGCCTTGCCTGTACCGGAAGTAGCGTGACGTCGCAGGTTGTGAAGCTCCTCGCATCTGCACATTGTTTACAATCATGTCTACCAACATTGAGAGCGATTCGGACCGAGAAAGTGACGATTTCCCCATTAATTTGAGCGAGGATGAACGATTTGTGGATGAGGAAAGTGAGAGTGAAGGACTAGAGGGCAGTGGAAGCGATTCACATAGGGAAGATGCTGTGAGAGGCGGGTGGGACCTGATATTCAGCTGGGAATGACTAAAACAGTAAATAAACACAAGACATATATATACTCTATTAGCCACAACACAACCAGGCTTATATTTAATATGCCACAAATTAATCCCGCATAACAAACACCTCCCCCCACCCGTCCGTATAACCCGCCAATACAACTCAAACACCCGCACAACACACTCAATCCCACAGCCCAAAGTACCGTTCACCTCCGCAAAGTTCATACAGCACATATATTTCCCCAAAGTTACGTACGTGACATGCCCATAGCGGCACGCACGTACGGGCAAGCGATCAAATGTTTGGAAACCGCAGCTGCGTACTCACGGTACCGCGTATCCAACTCAAAGTCCTCCTGGTAAGAATCTCTGTTGTCCCATCTCCACAAGCATGTGTATCCAACTCAAAGTCCTCCTGGTAAGAGTCTCTGTTGTCCCAGGCCAATGGTAAAGCTTGACTGTCATCGTTCGGGAATGTAAACAATGAAACACCGGCTACGACGTAGCCGCTACGTGTTTGTGTTGCTGCAGCCGGCCGCTAATACACCGCTTCCCACCTACAGCTTTCTTCTTTGCTATCTCCATTGTTCATTAAACAAATTGCAAAAGATTCACCAACACAGATGTCCAGAATACTGTGGAATTTTGCGATGAAAACAGACGACTTAATAGCTGGCCACAATGCTGTCCCAAAATGTCCGCTACAATCCGTGACGTCACGCGCAAACGTCATCATACCGAGACGTTTTCAGCAGGATATTTTGCGGGAAATTTAAAATTGCACTTTACTAATCTAACCCGGCCGTATTGGCATGTGTTGCAATGTTAAGATTTCATCATTGATATATAAACTATCAGACTGCGTGGTCGGTAGTAGTGGCTTTCAGTAGGTCTTTAATGAACATATCAAATATAAATGTGACAGATTGTAGCCCAATGCTGATTTCCATCTGCATTTCATTGCAAAGAAACAAGCCCAGAGCTCCCACTAATTCAGCGTTATAGTGAGTTGGATTTTTCACAAGTGGGAAGCCGGTCCCTAAAAATAACGCCTACATTAAACCGGTCCGTGGTGCAAAAAAAGGTTGGGGACCACTGCACTAGACCACTTAATCAGGAGAACAGTGAAGGGTTTTTACCAAAAGACTCCCATTGAGTTGGAATCTTTATGATGTCATGAAAGTCTTAACATTTTAATTCAATAATAGTGGATTTATTCAACTGGTAAACGTTGCAAGAGTAACATTCAGCTGTTTTCTTGTTGCAGATGAATTCAAGGCCTTTTACGCAAGGCTGCCTCAAACCCACTTTCTGAACATGTCAACCATCCAACATTTGTGGTCACTTGATAACCTGTTCCACGGAAGATACGAACAGCTGGAGAACGGTATGCGGGTCCTCGCCAAGCACGCTGAGAGAGTCATCTTCAAGCTCTTCAGTCTAAGTAAAAGATGTCACCTACAGCCACAAGTTCGCCAACCAAGACAGAAGTGAGCAAAATCATTGAACACATCCTGGTAGTACACTGCAAAAACTGAAATCTAAGTAAGATGAAATATCTCAAATAAGGGTGATATTTGCTTATTTTCTGTCTGATAAGATCATTCTTCTCACTAAGCAGATTTGATGTTAGAGTGTTTTACTTGTTTTAAGGGTTTTGGTCCTAAATGATCTCAGATATTACAGCTTGTTGCTGAGATTTTATGACCTATATTGAGTAAAACATGCTCGAAACTAGAATATCAACTGATGCAAAGCTGTGTCATCAACACATAAAACTCAAGATAATGGCACTAGCATTTACTTAATTTAAGAATATTTTTCAACATACTGAGCAAAAAGGTCTCTTGTTATTAGTGAGAATATACTTATTTTAAGGTATTTTTGGGTTCATTGAGGTTAGCTAATTTGACTTGTTTTGGAAAGTCTTGACGAGCCAAATTTTCTTGTTCTATTGGCAGATAATTTTGCTTAGTTCAAATAAAATACCCCTCATTATTTTTATTTTTTTTCTTGTTTTTGAACACTGACTTTTTGCAGTGCACAGTTGTCCCTTGTTTTTTGCGGTCAATTGGTATCAGACTTGACCGTGATGAACACATTTCCGCAAAGTAGGAATATTATTGATAAATGGAATATTGTCGTAATTAGAATATGAAAATGTGTTGTTGTCTGTTTTGGAACTTGCTTCTGAGCAACTTTTATAAAGTTGTATTTAGAGATGTCCGATAATATAGGACTGACGATATTTTAAGCTGATAAATGCTTTAAAATGTAATATCGGAAATTATTGGTATCGGTTTCAAAAAGTAAAATGTATGACTTTTTAAAACGCTGCTGTACGGAGTGGTACACGGACGTGGGGAGAAGTACAGAGCGCCAATAAACCTTAAAGGCACTGCCCTTGCGTGCCGGCCCAATCACATAATATCTACAGCTTTTCACACACACAAGTGAATGCAAGTCATACTTGGTCAACAGCCATACAGGTCACACTGAGGGTGACCGTATAAACAACTTTAACACTGTTACAAATATGCGCCACACTGTGAACCCACACCAAACGAGAATGACAAACACATTTCGGGAGAACATCCGCACCGTAACACAACATAAACACAACACAACAAATACCCAGAACCCCTTGCAGCACTAACTCTTCCGGGACGCTACAATATACACCCCCCGCTACCCCCTACCCCCACCACCTCAACCACGCCCCCACCAACCCCGCCCACCTCAACCTCCTCATGCTCTCTCAGGGAGAGCATGTCCCAAATTCCAAGCTGCTGTTTTGAGGCATGCTAAAAAAAATAATGCACTTTGTGACTTCAATAATAAATATGGCAGTGCCATGTTGGCATTTTTTTCCCATAACTTGAGTTGATTTATTTTGGAAAACATTGTTACGTTGTTTAATGCATCCAGCGGGGCATCACAACAAAATTAGGCATAATAATGTGTTAATTCCACGACTGTATATATCGGTATCGGTTGATATCGGAATCGGTAATTAAGAGTTGGACAATATCGGAATATCGGATATCGGCAAAAAAGCCATTACCGGACATCTCTATTACTAATAAATGGAATATTGTCATAGTTAAAGCATAAAAAAGTGTTTACAACCTTTTATTAAATTTTTTAGGGTTTTGAGTGCTAAAACCACTGTGATGAACACATTTCTGCAAAGTAGGAATGTTATTGATAAATGGAATATTGTCATAATTAGAACATGAAAAGGTGTTTGTCTGTTTTGGAACTTGCTTCAGAGCAACTTTTATAAAGTTTTATACATTTTTTTTTTGTTATATATTATTACATTACTTAATTTTGTGGATTAATCTTGGCCTGTGGATTACCGGATTGCTAGGATGGTTGATGTAGTGTCTTAGCGGCAGTTGACAGTAAAGCGTGTTCACTGCAAACTGACACTATTTTTTTATAGCGTGCGTGACTTCAGAGGACGATATATTCTTGCGTCCCAACTTTGGTGTGGTATTGCTTCCTTATTTGTCATTATTACAAGCTGATTATCAGATCCTACCCTTTTTATGCGTAGCAGCGACACCTCAAGTGAATGTGACATTGTGTCATGATTACAATTAAAAGATACTGATAGCCCTATCATTTGTCCAGAATCATAACAGTCCTCCTGGACCGGGGGTCGGCAACCCGCGGCTCTAGAGCCGCATGCGGTTCTTTAGCGCCGCCCTAGTGGCTCTCTGGAGATTTTTCAAAAATGTATGAAGAATAGAAAAAGATGAGGGGAAAAAAATCTATTTTTTTGTTTCAGAATGTTTTCTGTGGGAGGACAAACATGACATAAACCTCGCTAATTGTTATAAATCACACTGTTTATATTAAACATGCTTCACTGATTCGAGTATTTGGCGAGCGCCGTTTTGTCCTACTAATTTTGGCGGTCCTTGAAGTCGCCGTATAGTTTGTGTCCATGTATAACTTTCTCCGACTTTCTAGGACGTGTTTTATGCCACTTTTTCTATCTCATTTTGTCCACCACACTTTTAACGTTGGGCATGAGTGCACAAAGGTGAGTTTTGTTGATGTTATTGACTTGTGTGGAGTGCTAATCAGACATATTTGGTCACTGCGTGACTGCAAGCTAATCGATGCTAACATGCTATTTAGGCTAGCTATATGTACATATTGCATATGCCTCATTTGTAGCTATATTTGAGGTCATTTAGTTTCCTTTAAGTCCTCTTAATTACATTTATATCTCATGTAATATGGCTTTTATTTTTTTGCGGCTCCAGACAGATTTGTTTTTGTATTTTTGGTCCAATATGGCTCTTTCAACATTTTGGGTTGCCGACCCCTGTCCTGGACCAACCAAATTAGGAACCTGTACAAAAAAATAACGGTACTCGGTAGAGATGTCCGATAATGTTTTTTTTGCCGATATCCGATATTGTCCAACTCTTAATTACCGATTCCGATATCAACCGATACCGATATATACAGTCGTGGAATTAACACATTATTATGCCTAATTCTGTTGTGATGCCCCGCTGAATGCATTAAACAATGTAACAAGGTTTTCCAAAATAAATCAACTCAAGTTATGGAAAAAAAGTGCTTCTCATCCATCTTCCGCTTGTATTCATCGTGTATCTCCTTACAATTCTTGAGGAGGTGGGAGATCAAATTGCTCGTATTAAAGGAAGACGTCTTGGTTCTTCCACGCATAACCAACTTTTTGCAGTCATTGCAAATTGCCAGTTTTTTTATCCGTCAGACACACTTTAAAATAATCCCAAACCATAGACATGGTGTCGTTAGTAAGTCACCGAGCGAGCTCGCTTGTTAGCCACGGCTACAGCACCGGCAACAATACACTCTTGTTGTTGTTATGCTGCGCTCGCGGCGGTTTGATGAGGTCATCAAGCGTCGCCAGTGCTCTGTGTACCGTACAGCGGCGTTTTAAAAAGTCATTAATTTTACTTTTTGAAACCGATACCGATAATTTCCGATATTACATTTTAAAGCATTTATCTCTAGTACTTGGTATACATCCCTAGTATCTTGTGAGTTTAATTATCTATTCTCACTGGCTGATTTACTACAAGAACCTAACAATATATTACTGAGTGGAAGAGATACAGCGGAAGAAAAAGTAAAGATAGAATTGCCAAAAGCAAAGTGAAACAGTAAACTAAGGAAAGTAATTAAAAAAAACAAGGTTAAAATAATACAATTTACCAATCTGATTAAAGATGTAAGCCGTCAAAAGAAGCTTCCAGTATTGTGTCAGAACGCTGCATCTGAGATATACAAAAGTGCAAAGAGAAAGTCGCCATGTCTAAACCTTAGATCAGGGGTGTCCAAACTTTTTCCACTGAGGGCCCCACACTGAAATATCAAAGCACGCGGGGGCCATTTTGATATATTTTCATTTTCAAAACCAATAAAATATACACTTTTGTATATTATTTTTGGGGCTCCCTCAAGTTAGGTCCTAGGGACCCAGAAGGGTTTCAGTCTTAAAAAAGGTTAAAAATAAGTCATATATTATTTTTTTCATAAAAGCCTTGAATCGCTAATTCTACTTCATTATTTTTTTTTTTTACATTTTACGAGCTTTTTGTCGAAACCCTGGTTTTTGGGGCTAAAATACAAAATATACAATATTTTTCCCAAAAAGATTTTCAAAGTGGAATATTTGATGTGAAGTAATTGGATCCCTAAATAGGTCAATAATTCATAGCAAAATTGATTTGAATTTATTATTCTTATTTTTTTTTTTTTAGCAAAGACAGTTGTTATTAAATTCCACTCAAATTCTTGGGGATCCAAAAGTGCCCCACTCATAAAAAGATCATGCTTTTTTTTTTCCATTCAACACTTAAATCTCAATATCAGCTTCAGATAATATATAGTGTAATTAGTTTAGTATATTTATTATAGCAATCAATATAATTAGTAATAGTATATAATTAGTATGTTTTTTCTATATCATTTTCATATTTTTGTTGTATTTATGTCCTTTTTGTCCTTAAATCAGTCAATAATTCATAGCAACATTGATTTTGATTCATTATTATTTTTTGAGAAATTATTTTTAAAAAATGGTGTTATTAGAGTCAACTTTGCAACTTTTTCTCGTTGCATTTCACCTATTTGCTCTTTTATTCCACTTTTTAATGTTTTAAAAAAAAAAAAAAAGTTTTAGTATTTTTACAACGATCTGCTGCAGGCCGGTAAAACATTAGCTGCGGGCTGCAAATGGCCCCCGGGCCACACTTTGGACACCCCTGCCTTAGATAGATAGATAGATAGATAGATAGATAGATAGATAGATAGATAGATAGATAGATAGATAGATAGATAGATAGATAGATAGATAGATAGATAGATAGATAGATAGATAGATAGATAGATAGTACTTTATTGATTTCTTCAGGAGAGTTCCCTCAGGCAAATTAAAGTTCCAGCAGCAGTGTAGAGAATTGAGATCAAATTTAAAAAGTAAAAAGTAAATAATGGGGGTATTAATGGAAACAAATAGAAAAATATTACAATAAGAATAAAAATAAAAAGCAACAATGAGAATAAAAATATAACAGCAAAATAAGTATTTGTTCATACTGTAGTTTTGTTCATACTGTAGTTTAAAAAATTTTTTTTAGGTTTATTGAGAAACCGTCCGCACTTAGTGTTAACTGTTAACACACAAGGTCAACAGCATCATCGCAAAGCAGCATATTTTACGTGTGCACCAAACACAGCTTACAGTTCCTGTTTTTTTTGTTTTTTTTTACCATTTCCATATCGTCGTAACACCAAGTCACACCTAAGGTGCCTTCACTGACATTTGGTGCACAGAAATGTCAAAATAAATCACAATAATAATAAGGAATTTGATTGATTGAGACTTGTATTAGTAGATTGCCCAGTACAGTACACATTCCGTACAATTGACCGCTAAATGGTAACACCCGAATACGTTTTCAACTTGTTTAAGTCGGGGTCCATGTTAATCAATTCATGGTAATGGTTCATTTGATTTATTTAGTGCCGTTTTCTAGTGACCCGAATTGCTTCACACTGAGAACCCGTCATTTGTTTCACTCCACATTCACACACAGGTGGCGGTAAGCTTTTGTACATTTTGTACATTTGCAGTCACAGGTGCCGTGGGGTAGACAGAAACATGGCCTCTCCAACCACCACTAAACATTCATTTATATTTATCCAGTGTGGCTTTGCACTGGAGGCAAGGTGGGTGAAGTGTCTTGCCTAAAGACACCAAATCAGTGACTGGGATGGAGAGACTGAGGTGTTAAAGAGGAACTGCACTTTTGGGGGGGATGTGGCCTATTATTCACAGTCCTTATAAGATTCAAGAAACACATGTTTTTTTTGTGGGATCTGAGCCGATGATGTCGTTGTGGCTTGTGCAGCCCTTTGAGTGTCATGTCTGTTGATCATGTTTTTGTTTGGCCATGTGCTGTTTGGTTTTTTGGACACTTAGTTCCTGCTTTTTCACTCCCTTGTTTTGTCACCATAGCAACACATTAGTTTCACCTGTTTCACGTTTGGACTCACACACCTGTGTTAATCATGTCCTCATTATTTAAAGGCCTACTGAAATGAATTTTTTTTTATTTAAACGGGGATAGCAGATCTATGTGTCACACTTGATCATTTTGTGATATTGCCATATTTTTGCTGAAAGGATTTAGTAGAGAAAATCGACGATAAAGTTCGCAACTTTTGCTCGCTGATAAAAAAAAAACCTTGCCCCTACCGGAAGTAGCGTGACGTCGCAAGCGGTAGTGCTGCTCACAATTCCCCGTTGTTTACAATGGAGCGAGAGATATTCGGAGCGAGAAAGCGACGATTACCCCATTAATTTGAGCGAGGATGAAATATTTGTGGATGAGGAACGTTAGAGTGACGGACTGGAATGCAGTTCAAGAGATATCTTTTTTCGCTCTGACCGTAACTTAGGTACAAACTGGCTCATGGGAATCCACACTCTCTCCGTTTTCTATTGTGGATCACGGATTTGTATTTTAAACCACCTCGGATACTATATCCTCTTGAAAATGAGAGTCGAGAAGGCGAAATGGACATTCATAGTGACTTTTATCTCCACGACAATACATCGGTGAAGCACTTTAGCTACGGAGCTAACGTGATAGCATCTGTCTCAAATGCAGATAGAAACATAATAAATAAATCCCTGACTGGAAGGATAGAGAGAAGATCAACAATACTACTATCAGGAGACACCGAACCAAACACTGGACATGTAAATACACGCTTAATGCTGTGCCACCCGTCGAAGCCTGGCAATGCTGTTGCTAACGACGCTAACTTAGCAACGGGACCTTGTCAGATCTATGATAAAAACATTACGCCAGCCAGCCCTCCTCTGCTCATCAAAATTTCGTGCTCACCTGCGTTCCAGCGATCGACGAAGCGGTCGGCGGCCCGGAGACGTAGGAAGTCAAGGTGAGGTGCCGGCGCTAGCGTCTGCTATCCAACAAAGTCCTCCTTGTTGTGTTGCTACAGCCAGCCGCTAATACACCGATCCCCACCTACAACGTTCTTCTTTGCAGTCTTCATTGTTCATTAAACAAATTGCAAAAGATTCACCAACACAGATGTCCAGAATACTGTGGAATTTTGTCGAAGAAAACAGAGCTTTGTGTATTGTGTCCAAACACTTCCGTGGACCTCGCGACGTCACGCGCATACGTCGTCCTCCAAAGGCGTTTTGAACCGGAAGTTCCCCGGGAAATTTAAAATTGCACTTTATAAGTTAACCCGGCCGTATTGGCATGTGTTGCAATGTTAAGATTTCATCATTGATATATAAACTATCAGACTGCGTGGTCGGTACTAGTGGGTTTCAATAGGCCTTTAAGCTTGTAGTTGCCAGGCAGTCGGTGGCGACATTACCTCTGTCATTACCATGCCCTGTTTATTCCCTAGTTTATGCTTCATGCCATGCCACGTAAGTGTTTGTTTTTTCACGTCACAGTAAGTGTAGTTTTTCATGTCCATAGTTTTTGCCTTTGTGCTAGTTTATTATTTTCATAGCCAAGTTTGTTCTCCGCCTTGTGCGCGCCTTTTGTTTGTACCCTTTTGTTTGTTTCTTGTTATAGTGTTAAATTAAATCATGTACACTACCGTTCAAAAGTTTGGGGTCACCCAAACAATTTTGTGGAATAGCCTTCATTTCTAAGAACAAGAATAGAATGTCGAGCTTCAGATGAAAGTTTTCTTTTTCTGGCCATTTTGAGCGTTTAATTGACCCCACAAATGTGATGCTCCAGAAACTCAATCTGCTCAAAGGAAGGTCAGTAGCTTCTGTAATGAGCTAAACTGTTTTCAGATGTGTGAACATGATTGCACAAGGGTTTTCTAATCATCAATTAGCCTTCTGAGCCAATGAGCAAACACATTGTACCATTAGAACACTGGAGTGATAGTTGCTGGAAATGGGCCTCTATACACCTATGTAGATATTGCACCAAAAACCAGACATTTGCGGCTAGAATAGTCATTTACCACATTAGCAATGTATAGAATGTATTTCTTTAAAGTTAAGACTAGTTTAAAGTTATCTTCATTGAAAAGTACAGTGCTTTTCCTTCAAAAATAAGGAAATTTCAATATGACCCCAAACTTTTGAACGGTAGTGTATATACCTTCAAGCCATGACTGGTCTGGTCCGATTGCATTCCGGGAAAACATACCCCCCCATAGTCCAAGTCTTGACATTGAGACACTCTTGATTTAGGGCTATATAAGTAAACATTGATTGATTGAATGATTTGACGCGGGGGGGGGTTTGCATTCCAATTTGTAATAATCGACTCGTTCGAGGTTTTTAGCAATGCAGTTAATGATAGCAATCTATTCTGGCTCTAAACAAAATGTATCCTAAAAACCTCCAAAAATACTTCATTTATGTTCCGTAACCAGTAAAATAACCAAGAGGTACAGTTTTTCTCGCATAGTAACACTTCACCTTGCGACGGCATGCCACGGTATCAGCCGTAAGCTAGCTTCCGCGTCAGCAGCTGACTTGTAATGCGCAACAACACAATCTGAGAGGACACTTATGTGTACCGACTAGAGATGTCCGATAATATCGGACTGCCGGCCGATAAATGCTTTAAAATGTAATATCGGAAATTATCGGTATCTGTTTCAAAAAGTAAAATGTATGAATTTTTAAAACGCCGCTGTACGGAGTGGTACACGGACGTAGGGAGAAGTACAGAGCGCCAATAAACCTTAAAGGCACTGCCTTTGCGTGCCGGCCCAATCACATAATATCTACGGCTTTTCACACACACAAGTGAATGCAAGTCGTACTTGGTCAACAGCCATACAGGTCACACTGAGGGTGACCGTATAAACAACTTTAACACTGTTACAAATATGCGCCACACTGTGAACCCACACCAAACAAGAATGACAAACACATTTCGGGAGAGCATCCGCACCGTAACACGACATAAACACAACAGAACAAATACCCAGAACCCCTTGCAGCACTAACTCTTCCGGGATGCTACAATATACACCCCCCGCTACCCAAAACCCCGCCCCCCCCCCAACCCCGCCCACCTCAACCTCCTCAAAAAAATTTCATGATGCCGAGCGCATATCATTATGTCAATATAATGGCACTCGCATTTACTTAATTTAAGAATATTTTTCAACATATTGAGCAAAAAGGTCTCTTTTTTTTCCTACCAAGAAAAGTGCACTTGTTATTAATGAGAATATACTTATTTTAAGGTATTTTTGGTTTCATTGAGGTTAGCTAATTTTACTTGTTTTGGAAAGTCTTGACAAGCCATATTTTCTTGTTCTATTGGCAGATAATTTTGCTCAGTTCAAATAAAATACCCCTAATTTTTTTTTTTTCTTCTTGTTTTTGAACACTGACTTTTTGCAGTGTTTATCGTTTATCACGGTCAATTTGGTATCAGACTTGACCGTGATGAACACAGTTTCGCGAAGTAGGATTATTACTAATAAATGGAATATTGTCATAGTTAAAGCATAAAAAAGTGTTTACAACGTATTTTTTTTTTTTTTAGGGTTTTGAGTGCTGAAACCACCGTGATGAACACATTTCCGCAAAGTAGGAATATTATTGATAAATGGAATATTGTCGTAATTAGAATATGAAAATGTGTTTGTCTGTTTTGGAAATTGCTTCTGAGCAACTTTTATAAAGTCGTATTTAGAGATGTCCGATAATATCGGACTGCCGATATTTTCAGCCGATAAATGCTTTAAAATGTAATATCGGAAAATTATTGGTATCGGTTTCAAAAAGTAAAATGTATGACTTTTCAAAACGCTGCTGTGTACACGGACGTAGGGAGAAGTACAGAGCGCCAATAAACCTTAAAGGCACTTTGCGTGCATAATATATAATATCTACGGCTTCTCACACACACAAGTGAATGCAAAGCATACTTGCTCAACAGCCATACAGGTCACACTGAGGGTGCCCGTATAAACAACTTTAACACTGTTACAAATATGCGCCACACTGTGAACCCACACCAAACAAGAATGACAAACACATTTCGGGAGAGCATCCGCACCGTAACACGACATAAACACAACAGAACAAACACCCAGAACCCCTTGCAGCACTAACTCTTCCGGGACGCTACAATATAAATCCCCCGCTACCCAAAACCCCGCCCACCGCAACCACCGAAAGAGCATGTCCCAAATTCCAAGCTGCTGTTTTGAGGCATGCTAAAAAAAATAATGCACTTTGTGACTTCAATAATAAATATGGCAGTGGCATGTTGGCATTACTTTTCCATAAATTGAGTTGATTTATTTTGGAAAACCTTGTTACATTGTTTAATGCATCCAGCGGGGCATCCCAACAGAATTAGGCATAATAATGTGTTAATTCCACGACTGTATATATCGGTATCGGTTGATATCGGAATCGGTAATTAAGAGTTGGACAATATCAGATATCGGCAAAAAAGCCATTATCGGACATCTCTAATTATTAGTATTATTTTTTCAATATGTTCATCCAGGCAAAATATTAGAATTGCACTTAAAGTGGTATATAATAAAGGTTGACGTAAAAAAAACACATTAAAGCATGTTTGAACTGATTAAATGTGATAATGGGCAGGAATATTTAATACAAATCTAATGGTAGTTTGCCTTGCTAGCTCAAAATATCAGGTTCAAAATTGAGTGAATGTTATCCTGAGCATGCTCTCAAAGCTTGTGAATTTGTTAATGATTCCATCACATGACTGCTCGGAAAAAACCCATAAAGATAAAGTAACCATTCTCCCTCTGTCTTCCGCATGTTCTTTGTCTCTTTCCCTCTTGCAGGTCTCAGTCCTACTGGCTGAGTCATTTCCAGTCTCTGTTGTATTGTTCGGAGAACAATCAGCTTGGTGCATTCTCTGAGGAACTCCACAGCTGCAGCTGTCGATATGAACACATCCCCTGTCAGCTCCCTCCACCCTGCTCGGTCGGTGAGGGCTCTGCCTGTGCGGAGTGTGCGCCAGACAACCACACCCGATGTGGTAGCTGCAACCCAGGCTTTGCTCTGACACAAGGAGCCTGTAAACCGATGGTGGCCGACTCCACGGAAAACTACTTAGGATTTGAAACGGACCTCCAAGATTTGGAACTAGGCTACCTTCTTCAAAGGGCCGATCGTAGGCTTGAGGTATTTCAAGTGAAACGTCTGAATTTGTGTTCACCCATTTTAAGTAAGACGAATAAAAATAACATAAAATGAGCTGTTTATTGGTAGTTGTACAAACCCCGTTTCCATATGAGTTGAGAAATTGTGTTAGATGTAAATATAAACGGAATACAATGATTTGCAAATCATTTTCAACCCATATTCAGTTGAATATGCTACAAAGACAACATATTTGATGTTCAAACTGATAAACATTTTTTTTTTTTTTGCAAATAATCATTAACTTTAGAGTTTGATGCCAGCAACACGTGACAAAGAAGTTGGGAAAGGTGGCAATAAATACTGATAAAGTTGAGGAATGCTCATCAAACACTTATTTGGAACATCCCACAGGTGAACAGGCAAATTGGGAACAGGCGGGTGCCATGATTGGGTATAAAAGTAGATTCCATGAAATGCTCAGTCATTCACAAACAAGGATGGGGCGAGGGTCACCACTTTGTCAACAAATGCGTGAGCAAATTGTTGAACAGTTTAAGAAAAACCTTTCTCAACCAGCTATTGCAAGGAATTTAGGGATTTCACCATCTACGCTCCGTAATATCATCAAAGGGTTCAGAGAATCTGGAGAAATCACTGCACGTAAGCAGCTAAGCCCGTGACCTTCGATCCCTCAGGCTGTACTGCATCAACAAGCGACATCAGTGTGTAAAGGATATCACCACATGGGCTCAGGAACACTCAGAAACCCACTGTCAGTAACTACAGATGGTCGCTACATCTGTAAGTGCAAGTTAAAACTCTCCTATGCAAGGCGAAAACCGTTTATCAACAACACCCAGAAACGCCGTCTGCTTCGCTGGGCCTGAGCTCATCTAAGATGGACTGATGCAAAGTGGAAAAGTGTTCTGTGGTCTGACGAGTCCACATTTCAAATTGTTTTTGGAAACTGTGGACGTCGTGTCCTCTGGAACAAAGAGGAAAATAACCATCCGGATTGTTATAGGCGCAAAGTTCAGAAGCCAGCATCTGTGATGGTATGGGGGTGTATTAGTGCCCAAAACATGGGTAACTTACACATCTGTGAAGGCACCATTAATGCTGAAAGGTACATACAGGTTTGGAACAACACAAGTTGTTATCATGGACGCCCCTGCTTATTTCAGCAAGACAATGCCAAGCCATGTGTTACAACAGCATGGCTTCATAGTAAAAGAGTGCGGGTACTAGACTGGCCTGCCTGTAGTCCAGCCATGTCTCCCATTGAAAATGTGTGGCGCATTATGAAGCCTAAAATACCACAACGGAGACCCCCGGACTGTTGAACAACTTAAGCTGTACATCAAGCAAGAATGGGAAAGAATTCCACCTGAAAAGCTTCAAAAATGTGTCTCCTCAGTTCCCAAACGTTTACTGAGTGTTGTTAAAAGGAAAGGCCATGTAACACAGTGGTAAAAATGCCCCCTGTGCCAACTTTTTTGCAATGTGTTGCTGCAATTAAATTCTAAGTTAATGATTATTTGCAAAAAAAAAACAAGTTTCTCAGTTCGAACATGAAATATCTTGTCTTTGCAGTCTATTCAATTGAATATAAATTGAAAAGGATTTGCAAATCATTGTATTCTGTTTTTATTTACGAATTACACAACGTGCCAACTTCACTGGTTTTGGGTTTTGTACATACATAATATAATCCTATTAGTGTGGATCATGCACTTTGAATTTAATTCAAGCCTAATCTCTTTGAAATTTACTTGAAGGAGAGATTTAGTATTTGTGGATAGCCAGAGGAATTAATCCGACGAAAGCAGAGACTACATTTTAAAGGAGATGGTTGCAACTTGCAGAAAGTAACAAAATATAACAGGAACACCACCCACGAGCTTATGTTACCATTACAGGTTCAACAGAACATGGAAATGTTTTCAAGTGAATTTATTTTTCCAAAATGACACATTTTATTAAATGTGAATGTTAAATAGGTGTTGGCCATGCGATGAGGTGGCGACTTGTTTAGTGTGCCTCCCGCCAGAGTGCAGCTGAGATAGGCTCCAGCCCCCCCGTGACCCTGAGAGGGACATGCTGTAGAACATGGATGGATGGAAAAATGAATCGTCGGTCAGAGCAATTTGTCTGCTGGTGGCTTGTCATGCACACAAAAGCATTTCGAGAGAAGCAACTAACAATTAGCAGTCATGTTGTTACAATACAATATACATTCAATGAGAGCGAACATTCGTAGCTAACCTTTGCTGAATCGCTATCAGTAGCTCATGTTTATGCGAGTGTGTTACGTATGCAAAAAGCCGGAAGAAGGCAGCGTATAAGCCTTACAACACTCTGGAGAGTTAGCATAATCTAGGCCAGGGGTCGGCAACCCAAAATGTTGAAAGAGCCATAATGGACCAAAAATACAAAAACAAATCTGTCAGGAGCCGCAAAAAATTAAAAGCCATATTACATGTATCATGAGATATAAATTTAATTAAGAGGACTTAAAGGAAAGTAAATGAGCTCAAATATAGCTACAAATGAGGCATAATGATGCAATATGTACATACAGCTAGCCTAAATAGCATGTTAGCATCGATTAGCTTGCAGTCATGCAGTGACCAAATATGTCTGATTAGCACTCCACACAAGTCAATAACATCAACAAAACTCACCTTTGTGCATTCACGCACGTTTAAAGTTTGGTGGACAAAATGAGACAGAAAAAGAAGTGGCATAAAACACGTCCTAGAACAGGGGTCGGCAACCCAAAATGTTGAAAAAGCCATAATGGACCAAAAATACAAAAACAAATCTGTCAGGAGCCGCAAAAAATTAAAAGCCATATTACATGTATCATGAGATATAAATTTAGTTAAGATGACTTAAAGGAAGCTAAATGAGCTCAAATATAGCTACAAATGAGGCATAATGATGCAATATGTACATATCGCTAGCCTAAATAGCATGTTAGCATCGATTAGCTTGCAGTCATGCAGTGACCAAATATGTCTGATTAGCACTCCACACAAGTCAATAACATCAACAAAACTCACCTTTGTGCATTCACGCACAACGTTTAAAGTTTGGTGGACAAAATGAGACAGAAAAAGAAGTGGCATAAAACACGTCCTAGAAAGTCGGAGAAAGTTCTACATGTAAACATACTATACGGTGAGTTCAAGGACCGCCTAAATTAGTAGGACAAAACGGCGCTCGCCAAATACTCGAATCGGTGAAGCATGTTTAATATAAACTGTGTGATTTATAACAATTAGGGAGGTTTGTGTCATGTTTGTCCTCCTACAGAAACCATACTAAAACAAAAAATAGATTTTTTTCCCCTCATCTTTTTCCATTCTTCATACATTTTTGAAAAATCTCCAGAGAGCCACTAGGGCGGCGCTAAAGAGCCGCATGCGGCTCCAGAGCCGCGGGTTGCCGACCCCCGATCTAGGCATTCACATAAAGGTTGCAAAAAGCCGCTTTCAATTCTGTTTGAGTCAAACAGACACAAGATCGTACATGCAAGAAGTCAAAATACCGTATTTTCCGGACTATAAGGCGCACTTAAAATCATTATTTTTTCTCAAAACTCGACAGTGCGCCTTATAACCCGGTGCGCCTAATGTAAGGAATAAGTTTGGTTGAGCTTACCCAGCTCCAAGCTATTTTATTTCGTACATGGTGTAATGATAAGTGTGACCAGTAGATGGCAGTCAAACATAAGAGATAAGTGTAGGGTGCACTTATGAGGGCAATATGTCTCAAGTAAGCAACACCAACATTTTAAATGTTCCATTTAAAATATAGAACATTACACACGGTGCTCAAATATCTATCAAAATGTTTCAGTACGACTTTGGTAAGCTATGAAGCCACACCGCGTGAAAGACATACAAGTATTATTATGGCGTGTGAATAAGGTAAGACATATGTGACCCGTGCTGGCAAAATGAGTCGGAATGCGCACAGGCTAATTTTGAGCTACAGGCAAATAAGTGAAAAAAAATATATCTTGGTTGTAATTGAGATTTTCACAAAAATGAGTCCATAAAGCCACAATCTAGCGATCCCAATCATCGAAATAGCAAGAAAACAGCTTAAATCACCTTTATTTGAAGGTTTTGTACGAGGTATGTCTTCAGAAATTCCTTGAGAAAATCCAGTGTTTTCAACGCTCACTCGCGGCAATAAGGGGGAATCCCCCTAGCCATATTTGGTATCATTGTGACGCCAAGTTTACCTACTTTCTAAAAATGAGCATGGAATTCCCGATGACGCCATTCTGAACCAATAGAATTTGAGTTTTTAAACCTGTCCCGACGTAAACAAATCCGGCTTGTTGCTAAGGGTCGCTGTGAGGCGTACCCTCATTGGTTGAATCACCCCGCGCGGTGCATGGTGGTATCATGGCAGCGCCCTGATGAAAAACAACACACAGTAATTCGAGCGGAATATTTGGTGAAA
The DNA here is from genome assembly GCF_033978785.1 of Entelurus aequoreus. Classification (NCBI taxonomy): domain Eukaryota; kingdom Metazoa; phylum Chordata; class Actinopteri; order Syngnathiformes; family Syngnathidae; genus Entelurus; species Entelurus aequoreus. The sequence continues at coordinate 41,469,415 of NC_084749.1, read as the reverse complement.
AAAGGTGATTTTCGAACATTGAATTATTATTTTTGTGGATAAGTTAGACTGTTTTACATTCCGTAATGGATTTAGAAGGTGGAGAGGGTACACAGGCGGTTGCAAGTGCGCTAAATTCACTGCAGTCGGCGAATCTTCTTAGTGCTGCCGGTCAGGAATATTACGGACAGCTGACCAGCTGACAAACTGACCAGTGAACAAAAAAACTGTGACATAGCAGTGTTGACATTTTTGTACATAACCGTTTTCAATAGAGTTGAATATATATTTTTCCTTTAGACATGGGATTTGACTTTAATTGTACCAATTTTGGTGTTGCTACAAGGACTTTTAAGGTATGGTTGCTATGGAGTTTTGTTTTGGAACATTCTGTTCTGGAACAGTAAACTTTAAGCTGTTTTTTCTCAAAACGGACCCTCAAACTTGGTCGACTTCAATCGGATGTAACTCGGTCATTTTCTGTCCGATTCCAACAAACCATATATCATTTTGAAGGTCTTTAGATGGAGAATGTGTAAATAACAATAACTCAGTTTTTAAAATTTCGTCATTGTGACTCATTTTGCCAGCAGAGGTCACATATTATCTGGCGTTTTGTTTCGCAATATTATGCAAAAGCAATTGTTCTTACCTTCTGGTTCCTGCTGATCTGTATTTGGGATCTGCATAAATCTTGAAAAAACTTCTTCTTTTTCTCTATCTTCTTGTTATGGGACATTCATCCTCCGCTGTTGCCATTTCTAATATAAAGTAGTGTAAAGTTCTTACTTATATCTGTCAGTAAACTCGCCATGAAAGCGTTAAAACATACCGGTGTAGTGAGTTTACATTATTCATCCAAGGGACGGTCGGACGTTTTTTCACGGGACACATTTCCGGTGTTGTTGTTTCCAGATGAGGAGATGCTGCTCCGTTATTGATTGAAGTAAAGTCTGAATGTCATTAAAACAGTTAGCTCCATCTTTTGACACTTCTTCCACACCCGTCCTTGCACGCTACACCGCTACAACAAAGATGACGGGGAGAAGACGCTGCCGAAGGTGAGCCACGTAAATAAGACCACCCACAAAGCGACTGTCAGAAAGCGGCTTGAATATGATCCGTAAAACATAATCTATGCAACATTTTGACCACAGAACCACCATTACATGTTATTTAGACCAGAGGTCCCCAACCACCGGGCCGCGGCCCGGTACCAGTCCGTGGATCGATTGGTCGCACAAGAAAATATTTAAATACAAATATTTATTTTAATTTTTTTTTTTTTTATTAAATCAACATACAAAACACAAGATACACTTACAATTAGTGCACCAACACAAAAAACCTCCCTCCCCCATGTATACCCATTCACACTAATTCCCACAAAAGGGTTGTTTCTTTCTGTTATTAATATTTCTGGTTCCTACATTATATATCAATATAGATCAATACAGTCTGCAGGGATACAGTCCGTAAGCACGCATGATTGTATTTTTTTATGACAAAAAATAAATAAAAATACCATACCCCCCGGTCCGTGGGACAAATTTTCAAGCGTTGACCGGTCCGCACTGGTGCGCCTAATATATGAAAAAAGATAAAAAATAGACCATTCATCGGCAGTGTGCCTTATAATCCGGAAAACACGGTAGTTTATTTTCTAAATTTATGAAGAAAACAGGCACTGAAAACAAAGTAGGACCTTTAATTTAGTCACACAGTCCAACATGTATCAAAAGCAAACGTCTCAGTACATGTACTATACTTAAACTAATCAGGAGACAAGGGAAATCCCAGTGGTCTATTTAAAGATGTTGGCCAAAGACTGCCTTTTATATCTCCACTGTAGGTGAATATATACCAGACCCTCCGGACATACAGTAACATTGCACCAATTAGCGCAAATTTAACGAGTCCCCCTGAATTATGCGCGGCCTTGTTAAATCCCCCCGCAGGTTACTACCTGCAGGGGTTAAATTCATCGGCCGCACGTCTTTAGTTGCTGGTTTACATTTACAGATGTTGACACAATCTCATTTACAAACAAAAATAACCACTGTAGATCGTGCTCATTAGTTTCTCGACGTTCTTAGAAAAATATGTGGTGAAACTAGGATTAATCCGTCATCATTATTCATCTGATTAAAAATGTTCACACAGTTACCAATCTGCAGTGCAAAAAGACTCAAATTTCTTAAAACGTCTCTGGCAACAAGATTGTCGATGTAGCGTTCTCTTTACGCATGCGCAAATGGGGAGTTGATCCGGTCGTGACAGGCTACAGAACCAAACAGGTCAATATGGAAAATGCTTAAAAACATGTCTGCTCTCTCCACAGGAATTTTTAGTACAAAAAAAGAACATGACTGAACCGACATAAAGTATTAGACACACTATCCAGAGAGGATTATTTTCACTGAAGCACTTCCATCTTAAAATAGTACTTTAATAACGAAAAGAGTAACAGGTCCATATTAAGGTGGATACTGTTTGTTTACAAAAAGATTCCATTTTTTTGTTGACAACATTTTTAAAGGCCTACTGAAATGAATTTTTTTTATTTAAACGGGGATAGCAGATCCATTCTATGTGTCATACTTGATCATTTCGCGATATTGCCTATTTTTTCCTGAAAGGATTTAGTAGAGAACATCGACGATAAAGTTCACAACTTTTGGTCGCTGATAAAAAAAAGCCTTGCCTGTACCGGAAGTAGCGTGACGTCACAGGTTGAAGGGCTCCTCACATTTCCCCATTGTTTTCAATGCAGCGAGAGCGATTCGGACCGAGAAAGCGACGATTACCCCATTAATTTGAGCGAGGATGAAAGATTTGTGGATGAGGAACGTGAGAGTGAAGGACTAAAGTGCAGTGCAGGACATATCTTTTTTCGCTCTGACCGTAACTTAGGTACAAGGGCTCATTGGATTCCACACTTGCTCCTTTTTCTATTGTGGATCACGGATTTGTATTTTAAACCACCTCGGATACTATATCCTCTTGAAAATGAGAGTCGAGAACGCGAATTGGACATTCACAGTGACTTTTATCTCCACGACAATACATCGGCGAAGCACTTTAGCTACGGGGCTAACGTGATAGCATCGGGCTTAACTGCTTATAGAAACAAAATAAATAAGCCCCTGACTGGAAGGATAGACAGAAGATCAACAATACTATTAAACCATGGACATGTAACTACACGGTTAATGCTTTCCAGCATGGCGAAGCTTAACAATGCTGTTGCTAGCTAAGCCATTGAAGCTAACTTAGCTACGGGACCTCGTCAGAGCTATGCTAAAAACATTAGCTATCCACCTACGCCAGCCCTCATCTGCTCATCAACACCCGTGCTCACCTGCGTTCCAGCGATCGACGGCGCAACGAAGGACTTCACCCGATCACCGATGCGGTCGGCGGCTAGCGTCGGATAGCGCGTCTGCTATCCAAATCAAAGTCCTCCTGGTTGTGTTGCTGCAGCCAGCCGCTAATACACCGATCCCACCTACAGCTTTCTTCTTTGCAGTCTCCATTGTTCATTAAACAAATTGCAAAAGATTCACCAACACAGATGTCCAGAATACTGTGGAATTTTGCGATGAAAACAGAGCTTTTTGTATTGGGATACAATGTGTCCGAATACTTCCGTTTCAACGATTGACGTCACGCGCATACGTCTTCATACATAGACGTTTTCAACCGGAAGTTCCCGGGGAATTTAAAATTGCACTTTATAAGTTAACCCGGCCGTATTGGCATGTGTTGCAATGTTAAGATTTCATCATTGATATATAAACTATCAGACTGCGTGGTCGGTACTAGTGGGTTTCAGTAGGCCTTTAAATGTGTTTTGAAAACCTATTGAGTGTAGAGATGTCTCAGTATATGAAAAATTATTGCAATATGCATTTTTGCGAATTGAACATTCCAGGGCACGCTCAAGTTAGTGCCAGCGTCTTCCAATTCATTTCACCGCGCTTAAAAAGTGGGTTCCGTTGTAGATGCACTGCAGAACTGCTTCTAAAATGCCCATAAAAAGTGAAACGGATGTCTGCTGCATGTTTCAAAACGCCACGGGTGGGAGCATGACAACATGAGTGTCTCCATTATGAAAGCTGCATAGTACACCCAAAAAATATCATGTCTCCAAATTTGAATAATCAAAAAATGGTCAATGTTTCCAAACTTCCCGAGCTTAACTTCCCGTGGTAAATTTTCGGAAAGTTTCCGGAAATTTACCGGAAACTTTCCACCCCTTTGCAACCCTATGCAGGATATTTATTTTTAAGATTGTAAGCTGACGATGTTCTTGTGCATAGCTAAACTATCAGTAACTAACAACACACAAAGCCAATGCGTGTTAAATGCCGGAAGAGGGCAGGATATAATGCTCACAACACTTTGGAAAGTTAGCGCCCGGTAGACAGCAGTGTAAAGGTTACAAACAGTCCCTTTAATGGTGCCAACATAACATCTACTGTTTCTGTTTTTACGCTCCGAATTTTTTTTGCTGTTTTAGCAAAAAATGTTTAGTAATCGAGTCATTTGGATTATGTAAATACCGCAGTCCTTACTGAATGGACGCCTGTGTTGTTTGTCCAATCTCCTGTCAGGTCCATGCCATTTTCATCAGCAACGACATGCGCCTCAACAGCTGGTTTGACCCCTCATGGAGGAAGAGAATGCTCCTGACACTGAAAAGTAACAAGTACAAGTCCAACATGGTCCACATGCTGCTGGGGATATCTCTTCAGATTTGCCTTACAAAGAACAGCACGCTTGAGCCCGCCCTTACACTTTACATCAACCCCTTCGGAGGGAGCCATTCGGAAAGCTGGTACATTCCGGTCAACGAGAATAACTTTCCCGACTGGCATGCCACCAAACTGGACTTACCCTTCGAGTGTTACAACTGGACACTGACACTCGGTAACAAGTGGAAGACATTCTTCGAAACGATCCACATATACCTCCGGAGTAGGATAAAGACCCCGAACGGAGCGAATGATAGTGTTTATTATGAACCTTTAGATATGACGGATCCTGGTCGCAACCTTGGCTACATGAAAATCAACAGCATCCAGGTCTTTGGCTACAGTATGCACTTTGATCCGGAGGCTATCCGTGATTTGATTCTGCAACTGGACTACCCTTACACGCAAGGTTCCCAGGACACGGCTATGCTGCAGCTCTTGGAAATACGTGACCAGGTTAACCGGATATCGCCTCAAGGTCAACCCAGATTGGACCTGTTTGCTTGTCTTCTCCGACACCGACTCAAACTGACTGCCAGCGATGTGGCTCGCATTCACGCCTCCTTGGAGGCCTTCAGCTCTCGCCTGCCTAGTTCAACAGATTATGAAACCACAAAGCTTTGCAGTTAACAGCTGCTGCGAGGGAGATCGGACTTTGAAACGGGTCACAAGAGTACTGACTGGACTTGGATGTAAACTGCACCGTTTACAGTGTCAATAGGTTACCAAACGTGGCTGATTTTGAGACGACAAGCTGAGGACTGTAAGGGATGTACTCCAGTTTTGGGGGGTTTTGTGAAGACAAGGCTGATTTTGAGTCGACAAACTGAGGACTGCTAAGGAATGTACTCCAGTTTTGGGGGTTTTGTGAAGACCGCCTGCTGTACGGTGGTATGTCAAAGGATGGGAGTGGTTAAAGAAAATGCACAAATATTCAGAAATAAAGTAAACCGCAGTACAAACTCAAGATACCTTGTGACTAACCATCGGAAGACTGCTCCTTTTTACTGTAAAGACATCAGTGGACAGATTATTGCTAAAATGTCGCAGTCTTTTGTTTGTAATATTTTTTATATGTCTCTTTGCTTTAGGTAGCAGTGCACTTTCCATGAAGCCCAGAATACAGTGGTGTCAAGTCAACATTTTGTAGATAAATTGATATTAAAAATGTGCAAATTAAAATAACATATCCCAACTGTTGGACTATTTTTCAAGCATTTAGCCTCATGTCACTGTGTCATCTAAGGAGAAGCTGCAGGTGAGTAATGGGTTATATTATGTGAATATTGATTGGGACATGCTGGATTGTTTAAATCTACAAGACTTGACTTACAAGTACAAACCCTGTTTCCATATGAGTTGGGAAATGGTGTTAGATGTAAATATAAATCGAATACAATGATTTGCAAATCATTTTCAACCCATATTCAGTTGAATATGCTACAAAGACAACATATTTGATGTTCAAACTGATACAATTTTGCAAATAATCATTAACTTTAGAATTTGATGCCAGCAACACGTGACAAAGAAGTTGGGAAAGGTGGCAATAAATACTGATAAAGTTGAGGAATGCTCATCAAACACTTATTTGGAACATCCCACAGGTGAACAGGCAAATTGGGAACAGGTGGGTGCCATGATTGGGTATAAAAGTAGATTCCATGAAATGCTCAGTCATTCACAAACAAGGATGGGGCGAGGGTCACCACTTTGTCAACAAATGCGTGAGCAAATTGTTGAGCAGTTTAAGAAAAACCTTTCTCAACCAGCTATTGCACGGAATTTAGGGATTTCACCATCTACGGTCCGTAATATCATCAAATGGTTCAGAGAATCTGGAGAAATCACTGCACGTAGCCTGTGACCTTCGATCCCTCAGGCTGTACTGCATCAACAAGCCACATCAGTATGTAAAGGATATCACCACATGGGCTCAGGAACACTTCAGAAACCCACTGTCAGTAACTACAGTTGGTCGCTACATCTGTAAGTGCAAGTTAAAACTCTCCTATGCAAAGCGAAAACCGTTTATCAACAACACCCAGAAACGCCGTCTGCTTCGCTGGGCCTGAGCTCATCTAAAATGGACTGATACAAAGTGGAAAAGTGTTCTGTGGTCTGACGAGTCCACATTTCAAATTGTTTTTGGAAACTGTGGACGTCGTGTCCTCCGGACCAAAGAGGAAAAGAACCATCCGGATTGTTCTAGGCGCAAAGTTGAAAAGCCAGCATCTGCGATGGTATGGGGGTGTATTAGTGCCCAAGACATGGGTAACTTACACATCTGTGAAGGCGCCATTAATGCTGAAAGGTACATACAGGTTTTGGTGCAACATATGTTGCCATCCAAGCAACGTTATCATGGACGCCCCTGCTTATTTCAGCAAGACAATGCCGAGCCACGTGTTACATCAACGTGGCTTCATAGTAAAAGAGTGCGGGTACTAGACTGGCCTGCCTGTAGTCCAGACCTGTCTCCCATTGAAAATGTGTGGCGCATTATGAAGCCTAAAATATCACAACGGAGACCCCCGGACTGTTGAACAACTTAAGCTGTACATCAAGCAAGAATGGGAAAGAATTCCACCTGAGAAGCTTCAAAAATGTGTCTCCTCAGTTCCCAAACGTTTACTGAGTGTTGTTAAAAGGAAAGGCCATGTAACACAGTGGTGAACATGCCCTTTCCCAACTACTTTGGCACGTGTTGCAGCCATGAAATTCTAAGTTAATTATTATTTGCAAAAAATAAATAGAGTTTATGAGTTTGAACATCAAATATCTTGTCTTTGTAGTGCATTTAATTGAATATGGGTTGAAAAGGATTTGCAAATCATTGTATTCCGTTTATATTTACATCTAACACAATTTCCCAACTCATATGGAAAAGGGGTTTGTAACATATTTTAATCAAAAGCACTCTATTTACCCTTTTACAATAGAGGGTACACTTTGCATTAGTTTTTAATCCAAGTTAATACTGCCATGCTAATAATTTGATAATATTAACAATTAACTGGATTATATACAAGTGCTGCTAGAGGTAACAATCTGCTTAGCTATAATGAGGACGTTGACAATAACACAACACGTGTAAACATATACAAAACTATTTTCATGGAAAATGAATGAATGCGTGACTCGAATGTACAGTCGTGGTCAAAAGTTTACATACACTTGTAAAGAACATAATGTCATGGCTGTCTTGAGTTTCCAATCATTTCTACAACTCTTGTTTTTTTTTGTGATAGAGTGATTGGAGCACATACTTGTTGGTCACAAAAAAACATTCATGAAGTTTGGTTCTTTTAGGAATTTATTATGGGTCTACTGAAAATGTGACTAAATCTGCTGGGTCAAAAGTATACATACAGCAATGTTAATATTTGCTTACATGTCCCTTGGCAAGTTTCACTGCAATAAGGCGCTTTTGGTAGCCATCCACAAGCTTCTGGTTGAACTTTTGAGCACTCTTCTTGACAAAATTGGTGCAGTTCAGCTAAATGTGTTGGTTTTCTGACATGGACTTGTTTCTTCAGCATTGTCCACACGTTTAAGTCAGGACTTTGGGAAGGCCATCCTAAAACCTTAATTCTAGCCTGATTTAGCCATTCCTTTACCACTTTCGACGTGTGTTTGGGGTCATTGTCCTGTTGGAACACCCAACTGACCACAGAACTTTTCTCCAGAAGGTCTTATCTTTGTCCATTTTATGTCAGACGAAACAAAAATTGAGCCGGTTGGCCACAATACCCAGCAATATGTTTGGAGGAGCATGGTGGTGGTAGTATTATGCTCTGGGCCTGTTTTGCTGCCAATGGAACTGGTGCTTTACAGAGAGTAAATGGGACAATGAAAAAGGAGGATTACCTCCAAATTCTTCAGGACAACCTAAAATCATCACCCCGAAGGTTGGGTCTTGGGCGCAGTTACCCGTATTTCCACGCAATAACTTAGATATGTGGGATGGGACTTAATGAGTTGGTCCATAAAGATGGGTGAGTGTTATTTTTTTAAGCATTATTATCCAATACATGCAAAGATAAACACAAAGAACTGTCAGGCAATGTCAGCCAATCAGAAGCATCTATGACGCAAACATGGCGGTTCACAGCAAGAAAAAGGCATAATGTCGCTTTGTCTTGTAAACGTAGAAAGTGGCAATAGATTTATGCCTAAATATAATAAGCCAATGTTGTTTTCCATTGTACTGTTTGAGTGTGGAAATAATGGCGCACCATTCTGACGTCATCAGACAAAGACAAGCCATAACTCTCCGCCAACAATACTCCATTAACATTTCATGACTAATATTAACCAAGTATTAGTGATATTGTTATTATAAGCGCTAAGGAAGAGGAACTATTTATAACAGTGTCGTGATCACGAGCGTGTGTCCCCGTGAGTGGTAAGGCGCTTCCTCTGCTCGTTAAAGTTTATTGTAGAGCATAAATCACGGATAGTAGAAGGATGAGGATGTATTCCGACGAGTTGGTACACTCTGACAGCCCATTTAGACCCGATATGGCGAGAAGGATACGTGTACACTGCAATGTGACGCCCATAAACAACACCAAAACTTTAAATGTTCCATTGAACATTTTGTTTACATCGAGTGGTAAGGCGCTTCCTCTGCTCGTTAAAGTTTATTGTAGTTTAGAAATCACGCCTCTCACCCGGATAGTAGAAGGATGAGGATGTATTCCGACAAGTTGGTCCACTCTGACAGCCCATTTAGACCCGGAGATGGCGAGACGGACACGAAGAGACGCTTGGTTCCACCCCCCCTTTTCTTTGTGAGGGTTATAAGTCATTCTTCATCGAAATGGGAATATAACAAGATGTTATCAGTCGACATGTTTGTATTATTTTATTTTATTTCTGATTATTATTATTAATCATGTATTATTATTTATTTTTTCTTAATTTAATTGATGATGTATTTGTAAATATTCTGTTTTGTTTGTTGTTGGTTTTTTTTTGGGGGGTGGGGGGGGGGGGGGTGGCACCGTTGGGATATAAACAAAACATATTTTGACATTTAGATCAGACAACAGATATATGATGTATGTAAATACACTATATTGCCAAAAGTATTTGACCACTCCTCTTGACAAAATTGGTGCAGTTCAGCTAAATGTGTTGGTTTTCTGACATGGACTTGTTTCTTTAGCATTGTCCACACGTTTAAGTCAGGACCTTGGGAAGGCCATTCTAAAACCTAAATTCTAGCCTGATTTAGCCATTCCTTTACCACGTTTGACGTGTGTTTGGGGTCATTGTCCTGTTGGAACACCCAACTGCGCCCAAGACCCAACCTCCGGGCTGATGATTTTAGGATTTTAGCCACCCACAAGCTTCTGGCAAGTTTCTGCTTGAATTTTTGACCACTCCTCTTGACACAATTGGTACAGTTCAGCTAAATTTGTTGGTTTTCTGACATGGACTTGTTTCTTCAGCATTCATGAATGTGTTTTGTGACCAACAAGTATGTGCTCCAATCACTCTATCACAAAAAAATAAGAGTTGTAGAAATTATTTGGAAACTCAAGACAGCAGCCCTTTGTTCTTCAACTGTGGTTGTTTTCAAAAGGGCTTTATAAATAAACTTGGTATGGAATGGTATGTCCTTTACAAGGGTATGTCGACTTTTGACCACGACTGTATACGTGATATTTCCAGCTGAGTGTACTTGTAATGAATAGAAACAGTGATGGATCTGTGTGCTCGTTACAAGATGATGACATAACTGCATTAGCAAACATGGTTGACTTGTTTAAGACTTAATCATCAGGTGTTGATAAAAGGCTTCCCTGCTGTGAGATGTCACATCATGTTGTGGGAGGTGTACAACCTCTTGTGCTAATTAAAAACGGTAATAAAAAAATGCATTGGTTCACAATTACATATAGTACTCTTAAGAGAACCAATAAATTCCGGTATCGATAACGAATATCAATTAGGGTATTGTATCAAGATTTCAAGATTCAATATGCTTTATTATTGTCCATTCTTTAACATGTACAAGACACATAAGAACTGAAATGTCATTTTCGGCACAGTCCCACAAATAGCAGACATACCGCCAACAGGATCAGCCACTTACAGCGCTCCTTAAAAAAGGTGGGAAAAATGTGACATTGGGAAAGGGGGAAGAGTAAAAAAAGTATCAGTCTAAGGCTGGACCCTTGGGAGGGGTCCAGACTGAGTCCAAGGAAAAAACCTCACATAGCATAGCACACATAAACATGATACATGTAATCACAACAACTCGCAACAGAGGGGGGGGGATTTGGGGCCCTGGAAGCCGGCTGCCGCTATAAAGCGCTACTCAGCCATCCACAACCCCGAAGAGGAATCAAGCAGTGGTGAAGGCGATGATTGGGGGAGGGGCGGGTGCTTGCATGTATGCCCAATTAACTTGGGTGAGATGTTGAAATGTTTTTGTGGACCGGGGCCGATCTCAAAGTTCGACACCAGGTGTTACTGAAAAAAAGGAAGGTCAAAAGCGTCCATCGTTGAGGAGTCCTCGGGGGAGTTCTTCAGAACAGCCTGTTCCTGATAGCGTCAAGGCCATTCGAGGGAGTCGATTCGTAGATTAAGATGTTGTTTTTTTCGAGAAGTCAAAACAATGACATTCCTGCTCTGTGTCCGTGCTGGTTCTCTCAAATTCAATGTAATTCTTCCTTCTCAGCAAGCTTCTCCATAACGAGATCCATTTTGCGATTCAAATCAAAAATCGCCACAGTCTGTGTTCCCACAGCCCGACCCAATCCTTCCATTGCGACGAACAGCCGTTGGGCTCCTTGAGTGGCTGCCATCGTCTTCCGAATTTGACGATACACCGGAGCAATGCCCAGCCCAATCAGCAGGTGCCCCACGATCACAGTTCCAAATAGGTAGATGTCTTCCACGTCCTCGATGGAAAGGACTGAGAGGCACATGATTCTCCATTTTTCCCAGGAGTCTCTCACGTACCCCGCAGCAATGGTTCCATCAGGGCAGACGGGCTCCCCCGAACCTCTTTTCCTTGTCGAAAAGACTTTGTCAATTGCGTCAAGAGTCCAGCTGATCATATCCATGTTCGATAACATTTTTATGCTATACATTCCTATTTAGAATGCATTTTTTTAAAAAGGCATCCGTCTACATAATGATTGTGAGCGTTAAACAAAATTCCCCAAAAAGTTCAGTTCCCCCTTAGGTGGGATTGACAGTACATAAACTAATACATAGATCAGATATGTTCTGAAGTTGCTATGGTAACGTAGTCGTGGTTGCTAATGGTAACCAGCATTTGTAGACCTATGTGTATCCACATAGTGATTTTTTTGCAGTGGTGTGCCGTCAGGGCCAGCAAAGCCTTCTCTGCTGGCCTAACATAACCAGAAATCATGATCATAAGTAAAGATAAAAGTCATTTTTAATTTACTTTCCCTAAATATCTAAAAGTATTCATATTATGTCATATTATGCAGTGCTGTTGTTTTTAGGTTAAAGTTGGTATCCAATCAGAATTCAGCTATCTTATGTCGCCATGCTGTATGAAATCTTCCCGGGGCCTTCAGAATCAACAATGCGGGCGTGCATGGACAGACACATAGAGTTGATAGACAATTGCGATAGCCAATCAGATCACGAGTTGTTGTCAGTAAGGCCTTCTAGCTGGCCTTACGTTGAACGTGATATTTAGGCGTCCTGTGATTGGATCCTCACTGGTTTGAGCCGCGGCGGTGCTATGCAGATCAGCAGAGCCACACCCGGGACCGTTGAGAACACATACAGTAGATAGACACCTGCGATAGCCAATCGCGATAGCCAATCAGATCACAAGTTGTTGACAGTCGGCTATCTAGGTAGCCTGATGTTAATGAGACTGTGATTGGATACTCACTTGGGAGTCCAAAGTGAGTATCCAATCGCAAGTTGCGAAAAACAGGAAGTGGCCCCGGAGCCATACGAGCCATAGAAAGCCACAGAAAACTACCGTATTTTTCGGATTATAAGTCGCTCCGGAGTATAAATCGCACCGGCCGAAAATGCATCATAAAGAAGGAAAAAAACATATATAAGTCGCACTAGAGTATAAGTTGCATTTTTGGGGTAAATTTATTTGATAAAATCCAACACCAAGAACAGACATTTGAAAGGCAATTTAAAATAAATAAAGAATAGTGAACAACAGGCTGAATAAGTGTACGTTATTTGACGCATAAATAACCAACTGAGAACGTTAAAGTTAAAAGTTAAAGTACCAATGATTGTCACACACACACACACTAGGTGTGGTGAAATTATTCTCTGCATTCGACCCATCCCCTTGATCACCCCCTGGGAGGTGAGGGGAGCAGTGGGCAGCAGCGTAGCCGCGCCCGGGAATCATTTTTTGGTGATTTAACCCCCAATTCCAACCCTTGATGCTGAGTGCCAAGCAGGGAGGTAATGGGTCCCATTTTTATAGTCTTTGGTATGACCCGGCCGGGGTTTGAACTCACAACCTACCGATCTCAGGGCGGACACTCTAACCACTAGGCCACTGAGTAGGTAGGACGTGCCTGGTATGTTAATGTAACATATTATGGTAAGAGTCATTCAAATAACTATAACATATAGAACATGCTATACGTTTACCGAACAATCTGTCACTACACTGCAAAAACTGAAATCTAAGTAAGATTAAATAACTCAATTAAGGGTGATATTTGCTTATTTTCTGTCTGATAAGATAATTCATCTTACTAAGCAGATTCTATGTTAGAGTCTTTTACTTGTTTTAAGTGTTTTGGTTCTTGTGGGGTGTGTCAGGATCGGCTTCGAGATTAGTGACAGGTGCGTAGATGACACAGCTGTGAGTGTTTGTCTGATCACCTGTCACTCTGTTAAAGGCAGCAGTCGGGAAGGAGAGGAGGTTGTTGATGGTGGAGAAGGAGCGAGAGAAACTTGAACATGGCTGAAAAGCACAATTTATTGCAAAATAAATCATTGTTCGCAGAGATGAACACGGCTGTCATGTCCGTCATTGGTGGTCCAGAGAACCCGGAGGAGCAAGACCTCCACAGTCCTAAATGATCTCAGTAAGATATTACAGCTTGTAGCTGAGATTTGATGACCTATATTGAGTAAAACATGCTTGAAACTAAAATATCAACTGATGCAAAGCTGTGTCATCAACACTCACAAGTATAAAACTACTTTTTTAAAGTAATAATTTCTTACTTCAAGCATGAAAAAAAAAATCATTTACTATATATATCATTTAAGAATATTTTTCAACATATTGAGCAAAAAGGTATCTTTTTTTTTTTCTACAAAGAAAAGTACACTTGTTATTATTGAGAATATACGTATTTTAAGGTATTTTTGGGTTCATTGAGGTTAGCTAATTTTACTTGTTTCGGAAAGTCTTGACAAGCCGAATTTTCTTGTTCTATTGGCAGATAATTTTGCTTAGTTCAAATAAAATACCCCTCATTTTTGTATATTTCTTTCTTGTTTTTGAACACTGGCTTTTTGCAGTGTACTAATCACTAAATCCGATGAAATCTTCTTCTTCGGTGTCGCTTCTAAATAGTATTATTTGATATTTTACGGTAATGTGTTAATAATTTCACACATAAGTCGCTCCAGAGTATAAATCGCACCCCCGGCCAAACTATGAAAAAAACTGCGATTTATAATCCGAAAAATATGGTAATTGGTGCAATAACCACAAAGATAAAGTGTTTGTCGTACACCTAGTAATCCGAATTTTCTTGTTCTATTGGCAGATAATTTTGCTTAGTTCAAATAAAATACCCCTAATTTTTGTATATTTCTTTCTTGTTTTTGAACACTGGCTTTTTGCAGTGTACTAATCACTAAATCCGATGAAATCTTCTTCTTCGGTGTCGCTTCTAAATAGTATTATTTGATATTTTACGGTAATGTGTTAATAATTTCACACATAAGTCGCTCCAGAGTATAAATCGCACCCCCGGCCAAACTATGAAAAAAACTGCGATTTATAATCCGAAAAATATGGTAATTGGTGCAATAACCACAAAGATAAAGTGTTTGTCGTACACCTAGTAATCCGCTGTGGACAGACGAAGACCAAGCAATGGAGGCTTATCGAGCGGCGCACACTTCCGCGAAGGAAACACATTTTTGGCACAACACCGGCGGTGAAACTTTCGCACGGATCAAACGACTACGAGCGGTACCACTGGCTTATACGGCGTCGAATGGGTGCTACAAATTGTGAGTTCAAATATGGTATTTCTTGATTATTTCATGTTTAATTTGTTTTATACAAGTATTTTAATTTTGACAGTACTACGTAAGATATGTTTCAATTGCTGAAGCGGGTTTATTGAATGTTAAACGCGCCGAAAAATTGAACGTTTTGTACACTTTTGAGGGGTTTCAATGAACAGTAGTGTGCAAGTGTGTTTCTGTATAGTATCTCCAGCCGTGTACATGTGGTGACATCAATTACGGTATTTTGAGAGGTGAAGTCGAACTAAGTAGGACATCACTGAAGGCCTAGGGGAGAAACGCACAACCCGCCGCTGGTTTTTTGTGATGCGACAGATTGTTTACATCAGTGACGTGCAGTCAGGGGAGGCAGGTGAGGCGGGGCCTCACGTGCCATCATGGAAAGAACAAAAATGTAAAAAGAAAAAATAATAATAATTAAATTGTTATATGTATCCAGTGATTATACTATAAAGTTATTTTTCATTTAACTTCACCAGTTTTAGATTATTTTTATTCAAATTCGCTGAATTTTCACATTTGCCGTTCAAATACTGAGAAGAGACTTGCGGTGAGTCACCAGCCAGTTGAGCCTCACCATGGATTGCGCAATGACTCGGCTAACTGCTGGCCTGCTGTGCAGTGAGACCATATTGCTATATGAATTATATTATACATTTCCATAGTTTAGTTAGCGGAGGTATATAATGTACAGTGTATTTTGTCAACAACTGTATGTGTGTAACGCATTTCTTGTGCTGAACAATCATAAAACGGCTGCGAAGACGCACTGGATGAGGCTCGCAGTAATCCCGCCTCCTGGCGGTGGAGGGCGCTAGTGATCCCAGAGATCATTCTTGCGTTTACTCGGCTGCAGAAGAAGTGACAACAAACAGCAACAGTTAGCAGCGATCGTTTATTTTTTCCTCTCGCCTGGCCTTTTAACATGGAGGATTACATATCTAAAATAAAACAGTTTTCTAAACTGAACTTTCAATCGAAGCAGGAGGTAATAATTAAAGGATCATCTCCATCGAGACAGAGAGACTTTTAAAACTGAAGAAAGATAAGGAAGACTTCTATAAACAAGTTATCGAGGCTTTTTTTCAAAAGGATGCGGTGCATGGACTTCATTTATAAGTAAAGGTAAGACCATAATAACGTTTTTTTTATTAAATGTGCTTTTTTGTGTGCTACAGTTTGTATGTGTAAAGTTAAAGTTAAGTTAAAGTACCAATGATTGTCACACACACACTAGGTGTGGTAAAATTTGTCCTCTGCATTTGACCCATCCCCTTGTTCACCCCCTGGGAGGTGAGGGGAGCAGTGGGCAGCAGCGGGCAGCAGCGGCACGGCGCCCGGGAATAATTTTTGTTGATTCAACCCCCAATTCCAACCCTTGATGCTGAGTGCCAAGCAGGGAAGAATGCTGGTATGAGCTTTTCAACATAACCCGTTAACTGCTGCCAATCAAATGGTGAATAAGATACTCTTTAGGGTTCATATGTTTGTAAATCTGACTGTGATAAAGTCAGTACCTCACCAGCCATGAACCTCACCGCACGTCACTGGTTTACATTTTAACTGTCACTCCAGTGATTGAGTAGTTCCACTCAATACTGGGCCCCATTCAGCAACCGTTCTTAAGAACAAATTTAGTTCTTAAGCCCACTTACGAAGTTTTCAAGGAGATTTTTGTATTTACAAATGTTTTCTTAGCTGGGATTTGTTCATAGGTAAGAACAAAAACTATGGGTGCTCTAGAGCACTCTTAGGGTGGCCTATTTGTTCTTGAGTGTGACGAGTTCCCTTACTTCTATTGTCTAATGTTAAAGTAATATCATAGATGGATAGATAGATAGATAGATAGATAGATAGATAGATAGATAGATAGATAGATAGATAGATAGATAGATAGATAGATAGATAGATAGATAGATAGATAGATAGATAGATAGATAGATAGATAGATAGATAGTGTGGAGAATGCATATATGTTTAAGAGTTATTTCTTTATTTTTATCAGTTTGGAGTAGCTAATACTTTTCCGTTATATACTCTGTATACCAGTTTCTCTTTGTCTACAGAGGTCTGTTTAGTGTTTTAGACTTTGGAATGTGAAGAGGATACATCCCCCTCCTTGCCTTATCAGTGTTGGGGAAAGGGGTGGGGTGGGGGGGGGGGGGGGGGCATTCCTTTCTGGGGGGGACTGCTTTCTCTTTCAAGAAGTAGTTTTTTTCCGTTTGAATGTTAGATCATCCCGAGATGACGGTATGACTGTATTGGTCTGGGCTGGCCTCCTGAAGCTTCAGTAAAACGTGATAATATTCCTATTCTGTCTTGGTGGTCCTTCTTACTCAGCATATATGTCATCGAAAGAACTTGGGATTGACCAGTGACTTTAATTCCCTGGGAGGAAAAAAGCTGTACAGACGCAACAATAGATATATAGATAGATAGATAGATAGATAGGTGGATAGATGGATAGATATAGATAAGACAGACAGACAGATATATAGCAAAATGAGCAATATATATACATTTCAAAATACTGTATGCGCACGCACGCACAATCATCAATTACCTGGGTGTTGGTTTAGTGATTGGTGACTCTTTAAAAGACCAACAGGCCTCTCACACCCTGTTGCAACTCAACTCACACAATGGCAATGTTTTTGCTGCTACTGCAAGATGCCTCAGATCGTGCCATGGGGAGGGAGCACATATTTCACAACCATGTAGACCTATTTGCCCGAAGTGACAAATATGTATTTGAACGCTTTAGGCAACCTCAGCAGTCCCCCCTTTCTTAACAGTTACGTTTTGACATTGTGTAATTCCCCCGTGGGATAATACGAATTTCTGTTCTGTCATCTGTGTTTTCTCCGTGTGTTTGATGTTCGGCTTTTCCGCCGGAATCATGCCCTTATATGGGGGATTAAGGGCGTTTACCTATGCAAATTACGGAATTGAGGGTGTTTACTAGGGCTGTGAATTTTTGGGTGTCCCACAATTCGATTCAATATCGATTCTTGGTGTCACGATTCGATTCAAAATCGATTTGTTTTCAATTCAACACGATTCTCAATTCAAAAACGATTGTTTCCTGATTCAAAAGGATTCTCTATTCATTCAATACATAGATTTCAGCAGGATCTACCCCAGTCTGCTGACATGCAAGCCGAGTAGTAGATTTTTGTAAAAAGCTTTTATAATTGTAAAGGACAATGTTTTATCAACTGATTGCAATAATGTAAATTTGTTTTAACTATTAAATGAACCAAAAATATGACTTATTTTATCTTTGTGAAAATATTGGACACAGTGTGTTGTCAAGCTTATGAGATGCGATGCAAGTGTAAGCCACTGTGACACTATTGTTCTTTTTTTTAATGTTTAATAAATGTCTAATGATAATGTCAATGAGGGATTTTTAATCACTGCTATGTTGAAATTGTAACTAATATTGATACTGTTGTTGATAATATTCATTTTTGTTTCACTACTTTTGGTTTGTTCTGTGTCGTGTTTGTGTCTCCTCTCAAATGCTCTGTTTATTGCAGTTCTGAGTGTTGCTGGGTCGGGTTTGGTTTTGGAATTGGATTGCATTGTTATGGTATTGTTGTGTATTGTTTTGTTGGATTGATTAATACAAAATAAAAATAAAATAATGTTGTTTTTTTTATTAAAAAAAATAGAAAATATCGATTTTTAAAAATGAGAATCGATTCTGAATCGCACAACGTGAGAATCGCGATTCGATTTCGAATCGATTTTTTCCCACACCCCTAGTGTTTACATATGCATATTGAGGAAATAAGTGTGTGTTTATATGCACATTATGATAGACACGCACGCGCTAACCATTTGGCATTCAGCAACTTAAGAACAGCAGGTGGGAACAATTTGGCCGTTTAAGAACACGTCATGAATTTGAATGGACTCCTCTTAGGAAATCACTTAGGAAGAAAGATAAGAGGAAAAGTTAGGAACTTGTTGCTGAATGGGGCCCACTGCACATTGCATCTTGAAATTAATTAGGAAAGCTTTTTCGGCAAAAGGAGTGATATTATAATTGAATTAGGGCTAAAGGTTTTGTACCTGAAAAAAATTTACTCTGAAACTGAAATATCAGATATTCATGAATTTTTTTCAGTTTGAAAAAATCTCTAAACTTAAATGGTTTATTTTCCTTTTTCCACTTGTATATGTTTTTAGTATTTGAGCTAATTTATTTTCCCCCCAGGTTGAAATGTTTCTAGTTAAACATTTTTTTCTGTTTCAAATCTTTTTTTCCGTGTGGAGGGCGTGTCATCAACTGAGAGGGGCGTGATAGGACAGAAAGCCTAGTAAAAAGGATGGGGTAGGAGGTTCCAATTTCGCCTAGCCTTCAGGGACTGTAATGTGATGCGATTTATTTATTAGCTATTGTGTACAAAACCAAGACAGGCAAAAGATGAAATTAAAAAGAAAATGAATTGGAAACAATGTCTCATGCCTCATCTGTATTAGCATGCTAAATTCAATCTGCTAGGACGGCGCCTCTCTTCCCATTCTTTATTCTACTTGTTTCATAATTGCTACACTCAAAGCCACTCATTCTCTTGCTATGTCTCAAACAAGGATGGGGCGAGGTTCACCACTAGTGAACAAATGCGTCCGACAGTTTAGAAACAACATTTCTCAACTAGCTATTGCAAGGAATTTAGGGATTTCACCATCTACGGTCCGTAATATCATCAAAAGGTTCAGAGAATCTGGAGAAATCACTGCACGTATGCGATGATATTACGGACCTTCGATCCCTCAGGCGGTACTGCATCAAAAATCGACATCAGTGTGTAAAGGATATCACCACATGGGCTCAGGAACACTTCAGAAAACAACTCTCAGTAACTACAGTTTGTCGCTACATCTGTAAGTGCACGTTAAAACTGTACTTAGCAAAGCAAAAACCATTTATCAACAACACCCAGCTGGGCTCGAGCTCATCTAAAATGGACTAATGCAAAGTGGAAAAGTATTTTGTGGTCTGACAAGTCCACATTTCAAATTGTTTTTGGAAACTGTGGACGTCGTGTCCTCCGGAATAAAGAGGAAAAGAACCATCCGGATTGTTATAAGCGCAAAGTTCGAAATCCAGCATCTGTGATGGTATGGGGGTGTATTAGTGCCAAAGACATGGGTAACTTACACATCTGTGAAGGCACCATTAATGCTGAAAGGTACATACAGGTTTTGAAGCAACATATGTTGCCATCCAAGCAACGTTATCATGGACGCCCCTGCTTATTTCAGCAAGACAATGCAAAGCCACGTGTTACAACAGCGTGGCTTCATAGTAAAAGAGTGCGGGTACTAGACTGGCCTGACTGTAGTCCAGACCTGTCTCCCATTGAAAATGTGTGGTGCAATATGAAGCCTAAAATACCACAAAGGAGACCCCCGGACTGTTGAACAACTTAAGCTGTACATCAAGCAAGAATGGGAAAGAATTCCGCATGAAAAGCTTCAAAAATTGGTCTCCTCAGTTCCCAAACGTTTACTGAGTGTTGTTAAAAGGAAAGGCCATGTAACACAGTGGTAAAAATGCCCCTGTGCCAACTTTTTTGCAATGTGTTGCTTCCATTAAATTCTAAGTTAATGATTATTTGCAAAGAAAAAATTAAGTTTTTCATTTCAAACATGTTTTCTTTGCAGTCTATTAAATTGAATATAAGTTGAAAAGGATTTGCAAATCATTGTATTCTGTCTTTATTTACAATTTACACAACGTGCCAACTTCACTGGTTTTGGGTTTTGTAATTGTGCTGGGTCCTGTGGTTGGGGACCTCTGGTGTAGCTTACATAAAGTGAAGAGTTGTTTTAGTTCCTACGTTCCCTGAAGGCAACGTAAAGAGCTCAGGATCCCACGCCCTTCTCAGTTGATGGCACGTGTCCGGTGCAAGATTCGGGCCAAAAGTCTAAATCAGGGATATCCAAAGTGTGGCCCGGGGGCCATTTGCGGCCCGCAGGGCATTTTTTAATGGCCCCACGGCCCATTTTAAAATACGATTAAAAAAATTAAAAACATAAAAAGTGGTATGAAAGACCAAACAGGTGAAATGTAACAAGAAAATGTTGCAATGTTTACTGTAATAACACAAAGCTGCCATGCAGGCTGTTTCTTTCTTTAAAAATAATAATGAATCAAAATCAATGTTATTATGAATTATTGACCTATCCAAGGCTCCAATTACGTCACATTAAATATTGCACTTTGAGATATTTTTTTGGGAAAATGTTGCATATTTTGTGTTTGCCATATAAAAAATTTAGCTTTTTTTTAAATTTTTTTTTTTAAAGAAGGTCCTGTAACGAACAAACAAAAAACATAAACAACAATACATTGACGGATAGATCTGAAGTTGATCTCGAGATTATTGTGTTAAAAGTAAACAGTAAAAAAAATGTATAATGTATTTTCTTACACTTTAATGAGTAGGACCCTTTTGGTTCCCCAATCATTTTTGTGTGATTTGTTTTTAAGTGTCATTGCTCAAGAAATAATAATGAATTAAAATCAATGGTGTTATGAGTTATTGACCTTTTTAAGGCTCCAATTATTTTATAATCTGAAATATTCCTCTTAAAAATGTTATTGGGTGAAAATATTGCATATTTTGTGTTTTTTCCATAACAAAACAGGGTTTTCTTTGACAAAAAGAGCATACAACTTCAATCTTTAAAAACGTTATATTGACAGATAGCCCTAATGTTGATCTAGAGCAGGGGTCACCAACGCGGTGCCCGCGGGCACCAGGTAGCCCGTAAGGACCAGATGAGTAGCCCGCTGGCCTGTTCTAAAAATAGCTCAAATAGCAGCACTTACCAGTGAGCTGCCTCTATTTCTTAAATTGTATTTATTTACTAGCAAGCTGGTCTCGCTTTGCCCGACATTTTTAATTCTAAGAGAGACAAAACTCAAATAAAATTTGAAAATCCAAGAAAATATTTTAAAGACTTGGTCTTCACTTGTTTAAATAAATTCATTAATTTTTTTACTTTGCTTCTTATAACTTTCAGAAAGACAATTTTAGAGAAAAAATACAAACTTAAAAATGATTTTAGGATTTTTAAACACATATACCTTTTTACCTTTTAAATTCCTTCCTCTTCTTTCCTGACAATTTAAATCAATGTTCAAGTAAATTTATTGTTTTTATTGTAAAGAATAATAAATAAATTTCAATCTAATTCTTCATTTTAGCTTCTGTTTTTTCGACGAAAAATATTTGTAAAATATTTCTTCAAACTTATTATGATTAAAATTCAAAAAAAATATTCTGGCAAATCTAGAAAATCTGTAGAATCAAATTTAAATCTTATTTAAAGTCTTTTGAACTTCTTTTAAATTTTTTGTTCTGGAAAATCTAGAAGAAATAATGATTCGTCTTTGTTAGAAATATAGCTTGGTCCAATTTGTTATATATTCTAACAAAGTGTAGATTGGATTTTAACCTATTTCAAACATGTCATCAAAATTCTAAAATTAATCTTAATCAGGAAAAATTACTAATGATGTTCCATAAATTCTTTTTTTAATTTTTTCAAAAAGATTCGAATTAGATTCTTTTTTTCGGTTGAATTTTGAATTTGAAAGAGTCGAAATTGAAGATAAACTATGTTTCAAAATTTAATTGTCATTTTTTTCGTGTTTTCTCCTCTTTTAAACCGTTCAATTAAGTGTAAATATCATTAATTATTAATAATAACATAGAGTTAAAGGTAAATTGAGCAAATTGGCTATTTCTGGCAATTTATTTAAGTGTGTATCAAACTGGTAGCCCTTCGCATTAATCAGTACCCAAGAAGTAGCTCTTGGTTTCAAAAAGGTTGGTGACCCCTGATCTAGAGATAATAATACTGAATAGTGACACATTTTAAATATTTTTTGGACCAAAAACCCTTTGGGGTCCCCGGGATCAAGCCTGAGTAGAGGCCTTAATATATATTTTTTATACATATATTGTATTGGTTTTTAAAATTAAAAAAATATCAAAATGGCCTCCGCTTGCTTTGATTTTTCAGTGTGCGGCCCTCAGTGGAAAAAGTTTGGACACCCCTGGTCTAAATCTTAAAAAAGGATTTGAGACCAAAAGAAAATTCTAACTGCTAAAAATAAATTAAAAAAACAGAAGTTCAAATATCAAAATATATGAAAGTGAAACATGAAAATAAAAAAAATATTTTAAATAATTACAAGAGTGAATCGTGATATTCAACAAAAAAAAATGTGTGGACTTATTTTAACTTTGAAAACACTCGGGTCTTTTTTGTTTTTTTTATAAATTCAACAACATTTTTTCAAACGACCCAACACCGTTTGCTTCTGTCCCGTAGGTCAACACTGTCACTGACATTATTGATATCATCACTAATCTGCTATTATGCATGTGCAGGTCGAGGCAAAGTTAAGCACCTGAGAAAATCAAATGTCAGCACTTCAATATGACTGCCTGATATCAAAAAAAGAAATGTTGGATGAGGGTTGTAATGGATAGTCTTTGATGAGCTATGAGAGGTGGGATGGTGGATTATGTGGAAGATTGGGCTTTACACCGTGGAGTGGCAAAGAGTTTTATAATAGATTGATTCAAATATCTTCAAGCTGGCACATACACTATATTGCCAAAAGTATTTGGCCACCTGCCTTGACTCACATATGAACTTGAAGTGCCATCCCATTCCTAACCTATAGGGTTCAATATGATGTCGGTCCACCTTTTGCAGCTATTACAGCTTCAACTCTTCTGGGAAGGCTGTCCACAAGGTTGCGGAATGTGTTTGTAGGAACTTTCCACCATTCTTCCAAAAGCACATTGGTGAGGCCTGGTTCTCAGTCTCCGTTCTAATTCATCCCAAAGGTGTTCTATCGGGTTCAGGTCAGGACTCTGTGCAGGCCAGTCAAGTTCATCCGCACCACACTCCATGTCTTTATGGACTTTCATGATGGAAGAGGAAGGGGCCCACTCCAAAATGTCCCCACAAGATTGGGAGCATACAATTGTCCAAAATAATTTGGTATCCTGGAGCATTCAAAGTTCCTTTCACTGGAACTAAGGGACCAATCCGAACTCCTGAAAAACAACCCCGTGCCATAATTTCTCCTCCACCAAATTTCACACTCGGCACAAATGTGGCGTTCTCCTGGCAACCTCCAAACCCAGACTGGTCCATCAGATTGCCAGATGGAAAAGCAGGATTCATCACTCCAGAGAATGTCTCCACTGCTCTAGAGTCCAGTGGCGACATGCTTTACACCACTGCATCCCACGCTTTGCATTGGACTTGGTGATGTATGGCTTAGATGCAGCTGCTCGGCCATGGAAACCCATTCCATGAAGCTCTCTGCGTACTGTACGTGGGCTAATTGGAAGGTCACATGAAGTTTGGAGCCCTGTAGCAACTGACTGTGCAGAAAGTCTTTGCACTATGCGCTTCAGCATCCGCTGACCCCTCTCTTGTCAGTTTACGTCAGAGGTGTCCAAAGTGCGGCCCGGGGGCCATTTGCGGCCCGCAGCTAATCGTTTACCGGCCCCCCACACATTCTGCAAAAATTGCATAATTGATAGTATTGCAAAAATAAAAAAATAAACATTTTAAAAAAAGTGGAATGAGGTGAAATCTAACGAGAAAACGTTGCAGTGTTGACACAAAGCTGCAATGCAGGCTGTTTTCTTTTCTTTTGTCTTTGTTAATTTTTATTTTTTTTGCCATTGCTTGAAAAAAAAAACAAAAAAACAAAAATCTATGTTACAATGAATTATTAGTTAAAAAATGTCACTTTGAAATGTTTTATGCGGAAAAAAATATTGCATGTATTGTGTGGTTGCCATATAAAAACATCAACGTATTATTTGACAAAAGAGCACAAAACAAACAAAATAATAGTTCAAACGTACACTACCGTTCAAAAGTTTGGGGTCACCCAAACAATTTTGTGGAATAGCCTTCATTTCTAAGAACAAGAATAGACTGTCGAGTTTCAGATGAAAGTTCTCTTTTTCTGGCCATTTTGAGCGTTTAATTGACCCCACAAATGTGATGCTCCAGAAACTCAATCTGCTCAAAGGAAGGTCAGTTTTGTAGCTTCTGTAACGAGCTAAACTGTTTTCAGATGTGTGAACATGATTGCACAAGGCTTTTCTAATCATCAATTAGCCTTCTGAGCCAATGAGCAAACACATTGTACCATTAGAACACTGGAGTGATAGTTGCTGGAAATGGGCCTCTATACACCTATGTAGATATTGCACCAAAAACCAGACATTTGCAGCTAGAATAGTCATTTACCACATTAGCAATGTATAGAGTGTATTTCTTTAAAGTTAAGACTAGTTTAAAGTTATCTTCATTGAAAAGAACAGTGCTTTTCCTTCAAAAATAAGGACATTTCAATGTGACCCCAAACTTTTGAACGGTAGTGTAAAATCGACATATATTTTTTAAGTTGATCTCGTAATTTAAGTGTGAAAAGTAAAAAAAAAACTTATAAAAATGTATCACTTTATGAGTGGGAGACCTTTTGGATCCCAAATATATTTAGTGGGATTTTATTTAACTTTTCACTGTGATTACTCAAAAATATTAAATAATTAAAATCAATGGTGTCCTGCATTATTGATCTTTTAGGGCTCTAATTACTAAATACTGCATATTTCAGTTTTACTATAAAAAACAAAGTTGTTTTTCACTAAAAAAGGCATAAAACCAGTTTTTTATTTTTATTTGATATCAACCTGAAGTTGATATAGAGATATACTGTAAAATATAATAATAATAATTTGACTTATATTTAAAATTTTAATGACCCTTGACTGGTCCCCGGGAGCCCTAAAGGTTAAAAAAAAAATATATATATATATATATATTCTGTTATGGTTTGAAAATGGAAAATATCAAAATGGCCACCGTATGCTTAAATTTTTCCGTGTGTGGCCTTTAGTGGAAAAAGTTTGGACACCCCTGGTTTACGTGGTCTACCACTTGGTGGCTGAGTTGCTGTTGTTCCCAAACTATTCCATTTTCTTTTAATAAAGCAGACTATTTAGGAGCGAGGAAATTTCACGACTGGATTTGTTGCACAGGTGGCATCCTATGACAGTTCCACGCTGGAAATCACTGAGAGCGGCCCATTCTTTCACAAATGTTTGTAGTGCCTAAGTGCTTGATTTTATACACCTGTGGCCGCGCCAAATGATTAGGACACCTGCTTATGATCATTTGGATGGGTGGCCAAATACTTTTGGCAATATAGTGTATGTTACAGGAAGGTAATTTAAGGACAGATTTGAAAATGTTTTAAAAAATGCACATAATATGCAGTTCTATACAATTAAACATGGTCGAATGAGAGAAGAACATACGAAACACATTGAGCTCATTCTCATGAAAATGATTACAAATAAAGATAGTGCTTTTGGAAGCGCCGAATAATAAAGTGCTATTTGTTCTTTTCGGAGACGAGCCCATAAGGATGTTTAACAACACTCTGCTCTCTGTGCAATTAACACGCTGCTTCCTGCGGGCGAAACGAGCTGTGATTCATTGCTTTTTCAGCCTTTTAAATAGCTGCATTTTTGAAGCCACCGGTGAATCTACGCCGAAGCAATTATGTCAGCGTTCTGCAAGTGGGAGGCAAAAGACAAGCTTTGATGGGAGCCGTTCTGACCTTTTGAAAATCTGCCAATAAATGGTATTGAGAATGATAATCCCAGCCTGTTTGCTGTAAAACCACCCGACTAATGTTGCTTAAGATTTATAGGAGATTTCTCTAATTGAATTCATGCCGAGTGATTTTGTTGATAGATGACACCTGGCATGAAAAATGTAGAACACGCATTCACTAATTTCAAAGACAAAGTGGGGAAAAAAACAAAGACAAGAAATGAGAGATACTTAAACACTCAAGGACCTTTTAAAAATGAGGATGAATAATGGACGAAATAGTCTCTTTATCCCATTCCGTGACCTTCAAAGAGAAGCAAAACATTTTTTAGACTAGTTTAATCCAGTAGCAGGTGGCCCCGAATGCAAGAAAATGAGCAATGATTAAAGGCCTACTGAAATGACATTTTCTTATTTAAACGGGGATAGCAGATCCATTCTATGTGTCATACTTGATCATTACGCGATATTGCCATATTTTTGCTGAAAGGATTTGGTAGAGAACATCGACGATAAAGTTCGCAACTTTTGGTCGCTGATAAAAAAAAGCCTTGCCTGTACCGGAAGTAGTGTGACGTCACAGGTTGAAAGGCTCCTCACATTTCCTCATTGTTTACACCAGCAGCGAGAGCGATTCGGACCGAGAAAGCGACGATTACCCCATTAATTTGAGCGAGGATTAAAAATATTTGTGGATGAGGAACGTGAGAGCGACGGACTAGAGTGCAGTGCAGGACGTATCTTTTTTCGTTCTGACCGTAACTTAGGTACAAGCTGGCTCATTGGATTCCACACTTTCTCCTTTTTCTATTGTGGATCACGGATTTGTATTTTAAACCACCTCGGATACTATATCCTCTTGAAAATGAGAGTCGAGGACGCGAAATGGACATTCACAGTGACTTTTATCTCCACGACAATACATCGGCGGAGCACTTTAGCTACGGAGCTAACGTGATAGCATCGTGCTTAAATGCAGATAGAAACAAAAGAAATAAGCCCCTGACTGGAAGGATAGACAGAAGATCAACAATACTACCAAACTCTGGACCTACACGGTTAATGCTGTCCAGCCTGTCGAAGCCTAGCAATGCTGTTGCTAACGACGCCATTGAAGCTAACTTAGCTACAGGACCTCGACAGAGCTATGATAAAAACATTAGCTATCCACCTACGCCAGCCCTCATCTGCTCATCAACACCCGTGCTCACCTGCGTTCCAGGGATCGACGGCGCGACAAAGGACTTCACCCGATCATCGATGCGGTCGGCGGCTAGCGTCGGATAGCGCGTCTGCTATCCAACTCAAAGTCCTCCTGGTTGTGTTGCTGCAGCCGGCCGCTAATACACCGAGACCACCTACAGCTTTCTTCTTTGCAGTCTCCATTGTTCATTAAACAAATTGCAAAAGATTCACCAACACAGATGTCCAGAATACTGTGGAATTTTGCGATGAAAACAGAGCTGTTTGTATTGTTATACAATGTGTCCGAATACTTCCGCTTCAACCATTGACGTCACGCGCATACGTCATCATACATAGAAGTTTTCAACCGGAAGTTTCCCGGGAAATTTAAAATTGCACTTTATAAGTTAACCCGGCCGTATTGGCATGTGTTGCAATGTTAAGATTTCATCATTGATATATAAACTATCAGACTGCGTGGTCGGTAGTAGTGGCTTTCAGTACGCCTTTAATTAAGGATGATCTGATCAGGGATTTATGCTACTCATTCTGATACCCATCATCCATGAGTGAGATACATTTACTATAATATTAACATAATAATTAATATTGAATATATCCATCCATTTTTTACCGCTTGTCCTTTTTGGGGTCGCGGGGGGTGCTGGAGCCTATCTCAGCTGCATTCGGGCGGAAGTTGTGTATATATATATATATATATATATATATATATATATATATATACATATATATATATATATATATATATATATATATATATATATATATATATATATATAAAAGGTGTGGCGCATTATGAAGTCTAAAATACCACAACGGAGACCCCGGACTGTTGAACAACTTAAGCTGTACATCAAGCAAGAATGGGAAATAATTCCACCTGAAAAGCTTCAAAAATTGGTCTCCTCAGTTCCCAAACGTTTACTGAGTGTTGTTAAAAGGAAAGGCCATGTAACACAGTGGTAAAAATGCCCCTGTGCCAACTTTTTTGCAATGTGTTGCTGTCATTAAAGGCCTACTGAAATGCGATTTTCTTATTTAAACGGGGATAGCAGATCCATTCTATGTGTCATACTTGATCATTTCGCGATATTGCCATATTTTAGCTGAAAGGATTTAGTAGAGATCATCGACGATAACGTTCGCAACTTTTGGTCGCTGATAAAAAAGCCTTGCCTGTACCGGAAGTAGCAGACGATATGCGCGTGACGTCACAGGTTGTGGAGCTCCTCACATCTGCACATTGTTTACGATCATGGCCACCAGCAGCGAGAGCGATTCAGACCGAGAAAGCGACGATTTCCCCATTAATTTGAGCGAGGATGAAAGATTCGTGGATGAGGAAAGTGAGAGTGAAGGACTAGAGGGGAGTGGGAGCAATTCAGATAGGGAAGATGCTGTGAGAGGCGGGTGGGACCTGATATTCAGCTGGGAATGACTACAACAGTAAATAAACACAAGACATATATATACTCTATTAGCCACAACACAACCAGGCTTATATTTAATATGCCACAAATTAATCCCGCATAACAAACACCTCCCCCCTCCCGTCTCGGTTTTGTGAGCCTGTTGTCCTCTAAGTTATATTTAGTTATTTTATTTATTATTGCACTATTAAATCTTATTGTAATGTTGCACTGATGTTTGTTCTTTGCATTTAATTTTGATTTTGTCCAGATAATTTACAGTTGAGCCTTGGTATGCAGTCACCACGTGCGTTTTGTGACGCGTGAATCAAGTGAATCGATTCACTTTGCTGAGTGGGTACCCGACTCAGTAAAAATAATCACATTTACCATCACCACTTGATACAACCCTATGTGGGGGTTTGTGATGTTTCCCTCTCATGGGTCCTCCTGACCGTAACAGACCTCCCTCGTGAGCCAGGTAATCTGGCTAGGACCGCACTCCACGCTACGACTTTTCAGTCTTTGCGTCTGGAATCCCCGCACGA
The DNA here is from genome assembly GCF_033978785.1 of Entelurus aequoreus. Taxonomy (NCBI): domain Eukaryota; kingdom Metazoa; phylum Chordata; class Actinopteri; order Syngnathiformes; family Syngnathidae; genus Entelurus; species Entelurus aequoreus. Next base: position 41,439,571 of record NC_084749.1, on the reverse strand, counting down.
CAGTCTCTGTTCCGTGACTTTTCAGTCTTTTTCTGGCAATGTCCATCAACTGCGTCCGCTCACCAGCAACTCCAACTACAACCACGTGTCTCGGGCCGGCTGCTGCTAATAAAGGCAAGGAAAGTCAAGGCAACTTTATTTGTATAGCGCTTTTCATACACAAGGCAGACTCAAAGTGCTTCACAGACAACAAAGTGAAATGAAAGAAAATAAAAGCAAAATTAAAATGCAGACAATAAAAAAAAAAACAGTGCGTACTTTAAAAGTTAAAAGATTAAAAGATTTAGCTGAAAGCTAAGGTGAACATAAAAGTTTTCAGTCTAGTTTTAAAAGTAGTCAGAGTTGGGGAAAGTCTGACATCTTCAGGAAGTTTATTCCAGCTATTTGTTGCATAGTGACTGAATGATGCTCTCCCTTGATTTGAGTTTACTCTGGGAACCGCTAACAGATTGGTCTCAGAAGATCTTAGTGATCTAGAGGGCGTATATAGTGGGAGCATATCAGTAATATACTTCGGCCCTTGACCATGTAGTGATTTATATGTGAGCAGGAGGATTTTGAAATCAATTCTCTGATGTACAGGGAGCCAATGTAAGGATTTAAGAATTGGTGTAATGTGCTCACATTTTTTGGTCTTTGTTAGAACTCTAGCAGCAGCGTTCTGAACAAGCTGTAGCTGCCTGACAGTTTTTTTGGGAAGACCTGCAAGGAGACCATTACAATAGTCTAGCCTACTGGTAATAAAGGCATGTACAAGTTTTTCTAAGTCTTGAGCTGACACGAGCCCTCTAAGTCTTGTTACATTTTTGAGGTGACAGTAGGCCGATTTTGTTACTGATTTGATGTGACTGTCGAAATGTAAATCAGAATCTAAAATAACCCCAAGATTTCTGGCTTTATTTGAGGTTTTCAGGGACAGTGATTGAAGGTGTTGGACGACTTTAAACCTTTCTTTTTTAGCACCAAAAACAATTATCTCAGTTTTATCTTCATTTAGCTGTAGGAAATTTTGGCACAACCAGTGTTTGACTTGCTCCAATAAAGGCGACAGGTGATTAGATAACCAGCCCCAGCTGGGCAATCTACTCACCCGCCGCTGGCTTCGAGGCCGGTCCTTACACACCCCGCTCCGCGGCAGGCCAGCAGACCACGCCCCCCTCCACAAGGTTATAAAAGAACAGTAAATATTTTACGAAGAATACTGCACATACTGGGGTTGAATAATTACCGTATTTTTGGAGCATAAGGCGCACCATTATAAGGCGCATTAAAGGCCTACTGAAATGATTTTTTTTAATTTAAACGGGAATAGCAGATCCATTCTATGTGTCATACTTGATCATTTCGCGATATTGCCATATTTTTGCTGAAAGGATTTAGTAGAGAAAATCGACGATAAAGTTCGCAACTTTTGCTCGCTGATAAAAAAAAGCCTTGCCTGTACCGGAAGTAGCGTGACGTCACAGGAGCTAGGATTCCTCACAATTCCCCATTGTTTACAATGGAGCGAGAGAGATTCGGACTGAGAAAGTGACGATTACCCCATTAATTTGAGCGAGGATGAAAGATTCGTAGATGAGGAACGTTACAGTGAATGACTTGAGAGGCAGCGATGGACGTATCTTTTTTCGCTCTGACCGTAACTTAGGTACAAGCTGGCTCATTGGATTCCACACTCTCCTTTTTCTATTGTAGATCACAGATTTGTATTTTAAACCACCTCGGATACTATATCCTCTTGAAAATGAGAGTCGAGAACGCGAAATGGACATTCAGTGCCTTTTATCTCCACGACAATACATCGGCGAAATGCTTTAGCTACGAGCTAACGTGATAGCATCTTGCTTTAACTGCATATAGAAACAAAAGAAATAAACCCCTGACGGGAAGTATAGATAGAAAATCAACAATACTATTAAACCGTGGACATGTAAATACACGGTTAATGCTTTCCAGGCTGGCGAAGGTTAACAATGCTGTGCTAACGACGCCATTGAAGCTAACTTAGCAACCAGACTGCACAGAGCTATGCTAAAAACATTAGCTATCCACCTACGCCAGCCAGCCCTCATTTGCTCATCAACACCCATGCTCACCTGCGTTCCAGCGATCGGCAGAAGGACGAAGGACTTCACCCGATGCGTTTGGCGGCCCGGAGACGTAGGAAGTCAAGGTGAAGTCGGCGGCTAGCGCGGCTAGCGCTCCAACAAAGTCCTCCTGGTTGTGTTGCTGTAGTCCGCTGCTAATACACTGATCCCACCTACAACTGTCTTCTTTGCAGCCTTCATTGTTCATTAAAAAAATTGCAAAAGATGTCCAGAATACTGTGGAATTATGAAATGAAAACAGAGCTTTTTGTATAGGATTCTACGGGGTACCATAACTTCCGTTACTCGGACTTCGTCATGCGCATACGTCATCATACCGCGATGTTTCAGCCGGATATTTCCCGGGAATTTTAAAATGTCACTTTATAAGTTAACCCGGCCGTATTGGCATGTGTTGCAATGTTAAGATTTCATCATTGATATATAAACTATCAGACTGCGTGGTCGCTAGTAGTGGCTTTCAGTAGGCCTTTAAAGGCGTCATATTATGATTTTTTTAATCCATTTACATCATTTCCTTGTGGTGTTTTTTTGGTCAAAATGTGGCATAGATTATGTTTTATGAACCATCTTCGAGCAGATTTTTGACCGTCTCTTCGGGATGCACCGTTTGGTGGGCGGGTCTTATTTACGTGGCTCCACTTCGACTGAATCTTCTCCCAGTCATCATTTGTTGCAGTTGGTTGCGCTTCTATAGCGAGTCTACTAACAAATCAAGTTAGAACTTTACACTACTCGATACTAGAAATGGCAACAGCAGAGGATAAATGCCCCACAACAAGAAGATTGAGAAAAAGAAGGAGCTTAGCTACGGCGCAGACTACAATGGCAGATGCACACACTTACGCAGATCCCAAATACGTGCTAGTGGCTAAGAAAAGTTGGTTTTGCATTAAAGGCCGAACCAAAACGCCAGATATTATGTCTCCTAATAGGTGCTAATTTGGGGTCTGTATACACACACCATAATAATAATGTATGTTGAAGCGCAGTACGTCTGACGAAGGTAGCTGTATAACAATCCGGATGGTTCTTTTCCTCTTTGGTCCGGAGGACACGACGTCCACAGTTTCCAAAAACAATTTGAAATGTGGACTCGTCAGACCACAGAACACTTTTCCACTTTGTATCAGTCCATCTTAGATGAGCTCAGGCCCAGCGAAGCCGACGGTGTTTCTGGGTGTTGTTGATAAACGGTTTTCGCCTTGCATAGGAGACTTTTAACTTGCACTTACAGATGTAGCGACCAACTGTAGTTACTGACAGTGGGTTTCTGAAGTGTTCCTGAGCCCATGTGGTGATATCCTTTACACACCGATGTCGCTTGTTGATGCAGTACAGCCTGAGGGATGGAAGGTCACGGGCTTACCTGCTTACGTGCTGTGATTTCTCCAGATTCTCTGAACCCTTTGATGATATTACGGACCGTAGATGGTGAAATCCCTAAATTCCTTGCAATAGCTGGTTGAGAAAGGTTTATCTTAAACTGTTCAACAATTTGCTCACGCATTTGTTGACAAAGTGGTGACCCTCGCCCCATCCTTGTTTGTGAATGACTGAGCATTTCATGGAATCTACTTTTATACCCAATCATGGCACCCACCTGTTCCCAATTAGCCTGTTCACCTGTGGGATGTTCCAAATAAGTGTTTGATGAGCATTCCTCAACTTTATCAGTATTTATTGCCACCTTTCCCAACGTCTTTGTCTCTGTCTAAAGTTAATGATTATTTGCAAAAAAAAAACGTTTTTTATCAGTTTGAACATCAAATATGTTGTCTTTGTAGCATATTCAACTGAATATGGGTTGAAAAGGATTTGCAAATCATTGTATTCCGTTTATATTTACATCTAACACAATTTCCCAACTCATGGAAACGGGGTTTGTAGATATCACAGTTTTCAATGAAAAACTTTCAGCTGGTTTTCCACTGCGATTGTGTTTATGAATACAAACGTGGGAATCAATTAAGGCTACAGTACACGACGTATCAAACTCTTTCAACATCTGATTTATAGACACAGTTCTTCTACTTCAGCAATCCTTTTGTAATTGGTGTTGCCGAACAAAATGACTCTCCAGAGCCCGCCCGATGAGGTTAGTTTTTGTTGTTGCCGTCGCTGAAAAGCCTCACCTCCACGGGGCACTGCATGGAATGACAAGTTTCACATTCAATTATCCGATCAAGCCTGATTGCATTGTTGCGTGACCTGCCACGTGTTTCTCCAATCCGAACGCACGTGCAGCTCGTAAGTTGCTTCTCATTTAACTCAACTTTACATTCTGATGATCAGCTTGCATTCATGCGCTGTGTTCATTCTAACACGAGACAATCCGTCTGACTGCTTTCCAAAATACCGAACGCTATCTATAATTAATGGGACGTGAATATTAAATGGTAATTATGTCACCTTCTCCTCATCCCTTCTGTTGTGAGAGTGCTGACTTAATGCAAAATTAACTAATAGTCGTGTAGTTCTCAACTTCCCCTCGAACGGTGACAACATTGGCACTTATTTTATACAACCCCGTTTCCATATGAGTTGGGAAATCGTGTTAGATGTAAATATAAACGGAATACAATGATTTGCAAATCATTTTCAACCCATATTCAGTTGAATATGCTACAAAGACAACATATTTGATGTTCAAACTGATAAAACAATTTTTTTTTTGCAAATAATCATTAACTTTAGAATTTGATGCCAGCAACACGTGACAAAGACGTTGGGAAAGGTGGCAATAAATACTGATAAAGTTGAGGAATGCTCATCAAACACTTATTTGGAACATCCCACAGGTGAACAGGCAAATTGGGAACAGGTGGGTGCCATGATTGGGTATAAAAGTAGATTCCATAAAATAGGCCTAACAACGCCAAAGTCTGTAGAATTTTGGGGACAAAAATGAATTTATTCCATTTTGGAATAAGGCTGTAACAAAACATGTGGAAAAAGTGACGCGCTGTGAATACTTTCTGGATACACTGTATGTGTTTTGAGAGCACCTTTACCCTGAATAATGTTATCTTCACAAAACATTTGAAGGACCTCTCCTGTCAAATTGACTAGCGTGAAATGGGTCGGATCTGGCGAGAGGAGTGTAATAAAATGTTTCATTTGAAATATTCCGACTTTTAAAAGAAGGATTTTGGTCGGAGTTTGGATAGAAACAATTTAAGACACATACGCCGAAAGCAATCCCGAAAATCAGGAACAGCGTTGAGGGGAGAAAGACTGAGACAGGAGCTGCAGAAAATAACGAAAAAAGAAGAACAGACCCAGCGATCAAAAACAAGAGAAAAGGAAGATAACATGCAACATTGTATTTTGCATCCTCTTCTACTGATCTATTCTTCAAGAAGAATTGGCCTTTCCTTCCTCTTTTTCAGTGTCAGGCTCGTAAAAGTCCGCAATTGGGGGCGAATTATTCCGTTCTTTGGCCCCTTTGTCGGGAGAATCCGAATGCAGAATCTACGACTCAGAACTTGAATCAGAGGGTCTTGCAAAGGAGCCATATTTTTCCGCACAAGTGTAAAATTCAATAGTATATATTTGCAGATTTTATTTTTTAAGATTGATTTTTTGCTCGTATTGTTAAGCATATCAGATTTGAAGTAATCGTGGACCAGGGCGACAAAAAAACGCATTTATGTGATCAAAATAATAGTTTTTCCTGCTTTTATCCACATGCGGAGAAATGGACTCCAGTTCTACAAGTGATGTCACACCATGGGGGACTGCTAAAAACTAATTGATATTATGAGATGTGACTGCCAGAATAATTTTCAGGAGCAACACATACATAAAGTGTCAGGTTCGAACACTGATGACATCTATTAAACAGACGAGAAGCAAGGAATCATGCATGAGACATAGTTCAATTTGGCTCAATGAGGAGACACGTGTTTTGGGCTGTATTCTAGTTACAGATCCAAACTACGTTCTAAAGTCCAGCCCACGTGCTTCCTCTAGTTCAGGGGTCGGCAACCTTTACCACTAAAAGAGCCATTTTGGAAAGTTTCACAAATTAAAGAAAGTAATGGGAGCCACAAAAAAAATTTTTAAATTTAAAATGAAAAACACCGCATACAAAGCTTAAATGCTTTGTGCTATGTTAACCAGGGGTCTCCGACACACGCACCGGCACGCACTTTAATGTGGAAATTTGATGTTAGTGCAGCCCACGAGTTTTGAATGAATGGCACTTGATAGCGTCATACTTGCCAACCCTCTCATTTTTCCCGGGAGACTCCAGAATATCAGAGCGTGATGACACTGCATTTGGCGCCCTCTACAGTCTGCCCTAACATTGTACCTGCTCGACCACACGTAGAATGCAATTTCAGCTTGCTCATGTAAGTGACAGCAAGGCGTACTAACTCAGCAGCCACACATCTTACACTGACGGTGCCAATACCCAGAATCCCATGCAGCCCTAACTCTTCCGCTCAACCAACACACGGAGAGGGGGGGGGGGGGGGGGGGGGGGGGTTGATGTGTGGGGGTATTTGGTGGTATCGGGGTGTATAATGTAGACCGGAAGAGTTAGGGCTGCATGGGATTCTGGGTAATGGTTGTGTTGTGTTTATGTTGTGTTACGGTGGGATGTTCTCCAGAAATGTGTTTTTCATTTTTTTTTGGTGTGGGTTCACAGTGTGGCGCATATTTGTAACGTAACAATGTTAAAGTTGTTTGATACGGCTACCGTCAGTGTAAGCTGTGTGGCTGATGAGTAAGTATGCTTTGCTGTCTCCTGTGTGTGCAAGTAATAACAACATGCAACATGTGGCTGGACTGGCACGCTGCTATAGAGGACAATTACTGCAGTGCAATTAGGGCACGCCCTTTATTTAGTAATTACAGTGTAAATAGGATTATTTTTTCCCTGGGAGTAATCTATGAGAGACACTGAGATCCATAAGTCTCCTGGGAAAATCGGGGGGGTCGGCATGTATGTAGCTGAGCCGCATCAGAGTGGTCAAGGAGCCGCATGCGGCTCCGGAGCCGCGGGTTGCCGACCCCTGCTCTAGTTATTTGGGAGGTCCCTGGTTACATCACTGAAGCTGCTGCTGAAGGAGGTGGGGTAATCAGCATCCCCAGACACAATATATGATTATACATAAAAGGAAATGTGCTGACAGTCGTGATATCGCCTTGTCTCTGCTCTGTCTGCCTTGGCAGTCAACAGGCCGTTCCTGGACACCGACACTGATACGAGACTGGCTTGCAATCTTTTGGATTGCCAGTTTTGCACAGACCAAGAAACATACCACTTCAGCACAATTAATAATAACTATAGAAACGGCCCTTAAAGGCCTACTGAAATGAATTTTTTTTATTTAAACGGGGATAGCAGATCTATTCTATGTGTCATACTTGATCATTTCACGATATTGCCATATTTTTGCTGAAAGGATTTAGTAGAGAACATCGACGATAAAGTTCGCAACTTTTGGTCTCTGATAAAAAAAAGCCTTGCCCCTACCGGAAGTAGCGTGACGACACTGGAGGAAGCGCTGCTCACATTTTCCTATTGTTTACAATGCAACGAAAGAGATTCGGACCGAGAAAGCGACGATCACCCCATTAATTTGAGCGAGAATGAAAGATTTGTGGATGAGGAACGTGAGAGTGAAGGACTAGCGTGCAGTGCAGGACGTATCTTTTTTCGCTCTGACCGTAACTTAGGTACAAGCTGGCTCATTGGATTCCACACTCTCTCCTTTTTCTATTGTGGATCACGGATTTGTATTTTAAACCACCTCGGATACTATATCCTCTTGAAAATGAGAGTCGAGAACGCGAAATGGACATTCACAGTGACTTTTATCTCCACGGCAATACATCGGTGAAGCACTTTAGCTACGGAGCTAACGTGATAGCATCGGGCTCAACTGCATATAGAAACAAAACAAATAAGTCCCTGACTGGAAGGATAGACAGAAGATCAACAATACTACCAAACTCTGGACATGTAACTACACGGTTAATGCTTTCCAGCTTGGCGAAGCTTAGCAATGCTGTTGCTAACGACGCCATTGAAGCTAACTTAGCTACGGAACCTATGCTAAAAACATTAGCTCTGCACCTACGCCAGCTCTCATCTGCTCATCACGACCCGTGCTCACCTGCGTTCCAGCGATCGACGGTAAGACGAAGGACTTCACCCGATCACCGATGCGTCGGCGGCCCGGAGACGGAGGAAGTCAAGGTGAGTTCGGCGGCTAGCGCGTCTGCTATCCTTCTCAAAGTCCTCCTGGTTGTGTTGCTAATACACCGATCCCACCTACAACTTTCTTCTTTGCAGTCTCCATTGTTCATTAAACAAATTGCAAAAGATTCACCAACACAGATGTCCAGAATACTGTGGAATTTTGAGATGAAAACAGAGCTTTTTGTATTGGATTCAATGGGCTCCGCTTCAACCGTTGACGTCACGTGCAAACGTCATCATATCGAAACGTTTTCAGCCGGAAGTTTGCCGGGAAATTTAAAATTGCACTTTATAAGTTAACGCGGCCGTATTGGCATGTGTTGCAGTGTTAAGATTTCATCATTGATATATAAACTATCAGACTGCGTGGTCGGTAGTAGTGGGTTTCAGTAGGCCTTTAAGCATAAGAGTTGTGTGATAATAAATACATAATTATTCTAACATAAAGAGAACTGGTTAGTGAAATGTTGGTCATCTGGACGCTATGGGTCCTTTTAACAGAAACAGATGTTAATGCGTGAGATCTTTACTGTGTTTCAAAAAGTGAGAGGAAAGTGCACCATAATGTGCCTCATGTGGGAGACGTTTCCCGACATTACACTGTCCGTCTTACATTATGAGTACACTATATTCCCTGGTAATATCAAACCTAAAAGCCTGTTATCAATCTAACATACAGTTATTTTCATGCCCGCAGTGGAAAAAAGCCCGTATTTCCATTAGCAGTTGACACTGATATTGATATGAGAACAACATGACGAATGGACATTAAGCCTGTGCCCAAACGCGGCTCAATATATCTTTCCGTCCACGCATCGACAAGCGAGCGCTGCTTTCCTTACTAATAAATGGCATTCATCTGGCACGCTGAGTAATGTCATTTTACAAGCTAATAAAAATAAATGAATGCTGATCCAATCATGGCAGCTGAACGGCGTAGAAAGCCAGGAGAATCCGCTTATATATTGATACAGCGTAAATCCATTTCTTTTGGAGGCTCCTCAGTGGTGATATTGATCTCAGTGCAGAGCCTTTTGTCCTCTGCAGTAATAAAGAAATCTATTGATTTATTGGAGGACAACACTTACCTTTTGCCATCCATTTGTTCCACTATTAGGGTCCCAAATGTTTTGGCTTTATATAAGACTCCGGGTACCACTGCCTAATGCACATCCATACTATCATTAGTATCCGCGAAAGTATTGACCTGGAACACTTGGTTTGTCTTTATAGTTCAACCAGCACCGGGAGGGAAGGTGGAGATCATTGTGCATAAATATGCTTGTTGATTTCCTGACTCTTCAATTATGTAAGTAGAAACCATCATTTCTTATTCCTGCCCAGGGACGAATCATCTTTTTGAGCTGCTATTATAGGTGTTGCACATTAATATAATAAAATCATGTGATGACAGATGTAGGACAAAATGGGAACTGACAAAGCTTGTAGACTTGCAGAGGCACACTGTCACCCGCCGCATTAATTTATCATACTGTAATGGGAAGAGACACTGAATGCATGCAAAACAGATGTATGATGGCATTTTTAAGAGGCGGTTTGATAGAACTTAATGTTGTATTCATAATGATTGCACAATGGTGCAGGTTGTTAGCTTGTCTTCCTCACAGGTGGTTCTGTGAATATTAGCTCGAACTTCCCTGCATAGAATCCAGGTAATATGTGTGTAATTATGTATATAAATATGTGTGTATATGTATATACATATGTGTGTATATGTATGTATGTATATCGTATGTGTGTATATATATATATATCTATATCTATAAATAAATATATATATATATATATATATATATATATATATACATACATATATATATATATGTATATATATATA